>NC_090224.1:37055118-37070118 GCF_024489055.1 Chanodichthys erythropterus | reverse complement strand
ATGGCACCTCGGAAGACGACACTGCATGCCAATTTTCAAGCCAATTGGACTAACGGTGTAGTTATAGTAGTTACAGTTATAACCATTTTCATGTTATAGCGCCACCAGGTGGCCAGTTGCTGCATACTTTTTTACACAACCACAGAATGAGCTCTTACATATGTGTGCCAAGTTTGGTGAAAATCTCATTCCATTGACGAGTTATAGCCATTTTAGTGAAAGTGGCCCCGCTTTCTTTAAACGTTTGTGGCCCTAAAGGGCCGTGAATGGAAATTTCAACCTTTTTTTTGGTAGTTATTAACAATCAGACTCCAAAGAATCTTGCTGCACTGGTTTGGTTCTGATCGGGCCAAAAACCTACAACTAGTTTGCAAAAGTAGTAAAAAATCCAAAATACTTTGAAATCCAAGTGAAATGGCGGTTGCTCAGAATGAGATCTACCATGTGGTACAAATGTTCTGGGCGAGAAATCACGAGATACGCAATTCTTTAAGCATGTTAAAAAAAATGTGAAGACGCCCCCGGTGGCCGATTTCTTTTGAATTTCTCACAGGCCTCTAGAGCTGCAAGTCAAACAGGCCCAGTGAGTTTTGTTCCGATCGGCCTCTATTAACCTTGTCTGAAAGCTGCTCAAAAATGTTTTTTGAGACGCGTCAATGTCTTCATAGATAATCATGGCACCTCGGACAAAGGCACTGCATGCCAATTTTCAAGAAATTTTGGTGCAAGTTGATTAAATATGATTTTCAATCCAGATCTTCGACCCTCTTGGAGTCTCTGCTGATGAGTTCATTCAGATGTCTTTTAATAGTCAGACATGCAAAATGTGCAGCATTGCAGGTCGACCAGGACCAGGGTTGGGAACCAATGTTCATGATGGTCATCGTTACTACGAGCTGCCGCCACAGGTCCCTCAAAAGTTGGAAGTCGCCCAGAGGGACACTGGAGAACTGCAGATGTAGGCTCATTAAAACAGAAGTCTCACTTTTCAAAAAAAATCAAATCTATATTTCTGGTTTAAGGGGACCAAACGAGGTCTTCAGAGGAGATGCGGCTGACAGCGTGTAGCAGGGACTTAGAGAAACGACTGGGGGGCATTTTGGAGCGAACTGTGAAATTACTCTCCGGAGAGAAAGAACGAGGGAAGAGAAGGAGAAGAGAGATGGAGCGAGTGGGGAAATCCTCTTCATCGGAGAGGTGGTGATAGTGTGTGTGTGTGTGTGTGTGTGGTGCGACGTCTCACCGCCTGGGGACCTCCATTAGGCTTATCTCTCTAATGTGCCGAGAGAAGTGCTGCTGGTAGCATTCCCTCAACAGTGCTGAGCACGGATTGGGTTATACCACACACATGCAGGCACATACGTGCACACGCACACAAACAAACAAGCAAGCAGGAAGGCTGACACGGAGATAACACAAGTCCAGGTTTCATGACTCTGCTTGGACGTCCTAATGAGGGTGTAAACACAACAAAAATGGCCCGCGAATGTTCTCAGACACACTCTGGCTGCTTCTTTCTCCACATTCCCCTCGTTCTTTTTCTCCTCCTGGCAGATGGGAGGCCCCAGGAAGAGGATGTGTTCCCCGAACTGTGTGCAGCGCTCAGATAAGGCCCCTGCAGCAGGAGCCACAGGCTCTTTCCTGCTCCGCTCTCCTCTGGAGGGGTGGGGGCGGCGCGGCAGCGGGGCTGGACTTGGAAAAGGGGCGTCGGGACATTCAAAAGGCCGCGATGAGGAAACCGAAGAACAAGACATCGCCGCTGACGCCAACACATTGCAGCAGACAGTCCAAAGCAGCCAGGGGTGGTGGAGAAAAAAAAAGTTGTCTGAATGTGTTTCACAAACCAAAAAAACCCAAATCGTGACAACGCTCTTGAATTTGCTGCTGAAAACTGCAACTAATTTGTCCCACTCTGTGCTATGTCAGAGAGTCCCTAATTTATAACACAAAAGTAATATTCCTCCCTGCACAGAGACACGGCGCTCTGACTACGCTGGTTTAGCACTGCAAACGCTGCGTCAGCAATAAGAACTTCTAGTGTCCAGGGATTAAAGACTGCAATATGGTACAATAATACTGTGCTATATATATATATAAGATATGATTATTTCTAGTACAGATATTTTGTAACACTTTTACAATAATCCCAGCTGAGGATGATAAACCATCAAAAATACATGTAGTAATCAGTGTTGTCAAAATTAACGCGTTAATGCATGAAAATTATTTTAGTGTAACGCATTAAAATGTTTAAGGCAATTAATGCAGCATCCATTATTTCCCGTCATCCTTTAGCTAATGTTATGGTCACGCTATTATTCATTCAAGTGCTATTAAACTATTCAAGTTTGATTAGATGCAAAATCTGTACCGGCACGCTGTCTGTGAAACACGACTCTTGCGTTTCAGCGCATCGATTTCTCTTTTGCGCTTGAACGGACAAAAACACACAAATGCTTTGTCGAGTATCCTCATAAGCAGAGTCTTAAATGAGTTAAATAAAGTCTTAAATGACAGTAAAGAGTTTTGGGGACATCGGACGTGTCAGATCAGAGTCATGTGCGTCAGATCTTAAAGTGACAGCAGCCTAATAAACCTGCTGCTGTCATTAAAGTAATGAGAGAAAATCACTCACTGCTCTTGACTGAATAACTTTTGTAGCTTTAATAAGGATTAATCTATATTTAATTTATAAAGTGAAGAGTGTAGTGAAGAGTCTAGTAGTAATACATTGATACAGTAGACATGCAGTACAAGCAGGGTATAGGCAAGTTCACAATTTGTTAGTAACATGCTATCATTACAAAAATAAACAGTATTACAAAAGAAAAATGAAATTAAAATGAACATAATGTGTGCTTTGGTCTCTCTTGATTTGATTGCATCTTGCAAACCATCCTTGAAAACAAAAAAAAAACTTTATAAAAAGTACATAATTGTGCCTGACTAAATGAATAAGCTCTTGGTTTAGCATCAACTGTAGGAAACGGCATTAGATATAAGCACGGTAAAAAGCTGGAGTTGAATGATCAATCTTCATTTTTTTCAAAAGGACATCAACACTGTTTTTCCTCTTCTTATCCCCCCAATTTTTGAGGATGGAAGCATTTGAGGATAATTTACTCCTCTGAGGGTTCCGAGTTAAACTATATTCTAAACAAAATGGATCACGGCCCATTACGCTCTGCGGCCGATGGATAATATTGGGACGATATCGGGAAGAGGGCTGATTGTGCGAGCGTGTTCTCATTGTCCTGCCACTATTATAAATTTGGTGGTGGCCTGGGCTTATGGATCGGGACCCAGATTACCCAGCTGTCCCTCCCTGATGAGGAGAAAGGACCCGCCGCGCCATCCTTCATACCATTCACGTGGGCGGACAGCAAAACAGGTGGCACCCACGCAGTACAGTGCGTTGCATGGTTTAATGAGCATTTTAACATGTATCATGATATAATACATTATGTGAACGTAATGTAACGAAGTAGAACAAATCAAATAGTCCAATTACAAGCAATCCTTTGAGTCATGTTTCTTTAAATGCATGTTGGGCGTAATGCCCTTCTTTAACAAGGTAACACTATGTAAATCGTGTATACAAAACTTTAGACAACTTGCTAGAGGAGATGCAAATAAAAAAAACAATACAAATGTTGCATAAAATGGCTTGATGGCAATAGATCAAAAGCTGAAATACAGATTAATGGATACAAACAAGCATATTGCTTATTATTATTATTATTATTATTAATATGTATTAATGCAATAATGATAATTGTATTAATACAGACACTGATATTAATTAATTTATTAAAATAATTAATAATTATTATTATTATTAATTATATCAGTGTCTGTATTAATACAATTATCATTTTTGCATTAATAATAATAATAATAATAATAATAATAATAATAATTAATAATAATTAATAATAATTATAATTATTATTATAATTATTATTATTATTAAGTATTAATGTTGATAATAAATTATATTATTATTATTATTATTATTATTATTATCATCATTATCATCATCATCATCAATTTGACGTACACCATGCAACTTAAAAGAATGTCTGGTGTAAATGTTTTAATATTATTATTATTATTATTACTACCAATTTGATGTACACCATGCAACTTAAAAGAATGTCTTTGGTGCATATAATAATAATAATAATAATAATAATAATAATAATAATAATAAATTATATTTTATTTTATAATTATATTAACTATTATTATTATTAAGATATACCCAAAAAACATTCTTTTAGATTGCATGGTGTGTTCATTTTGAATAATAATAATAATAATAATAATAATAATAATAATATTTATATAATTATTTTTTAATATAACTACACATACACAATACATTCTTTTAGGGTGCATGGTGTATTAAATTGCTATAATAATAATAATAATAATAATAATAAATATAATTGAATTAATATTGATATTATTAATTGTTTATTATTATTGTTGTTGTTATTGTTATTATACCAGATATACACTAAAAGACATTTTAATTTGCATGGTATATGTTAAATTGGTACAACAAAACTACTAATAATAATGATTTATTATTATTATTATTATTATATAATTAATATATCTAAAATATACATATATTATAATTAATATTATAAAACAATAATATAATTATTATTACAATTTAAAAAATTAACAGGCAACATAAAAATGTAAATAAAAGAATGAAATAAAAGAATGAATAATAGTTTAAATGAAGGTGTAAGTGAAGGTGTTTGTATACAGACGTAGACCTAACACAGACAGTAAGCAGCGAGATGCAGACCTCTCCACCAACCCCAGACTTCATTACTTATCACGAGTAACAAATGGCGACAACACACTGCATAGGGCATCATCACTAAACTCTGCTTGCTTTACAATGTAAAGTGCTTGCCTTTCCGTGCCCTCCAAGGAGCTGATGTGTCAGCCCCAAGATGGAGGACACACCATTTATTCTCTGCCCTGCTGTGATTTATTAGATTAAACTGGCGGTGATTAAATGCAAGCCGAGACCCAGGAAAACAGCAGTGGTGGTGGCTCTCAGGAGCGCCGGGCGGTTAGCTTCCTCCGCTCGTACTGTAATCACCATGCCAGGGCAGCCCTGCCTGGGCCGACAATGACTGCAGAAGTTGGCCACTTCACTTACCCTTTTTAGTTAATGCCGTTTTTATTTTCACACTAATTTGTACGTGTCAGTGGGTTGGCACTGGCGTAAAGCCAGTTGCCGGAGGGTATGTAGCAAGCAGTCATTTCGGTCCGTTTCTTCATTATTCTGTAGCCCTGTCAACAGCGTAAGGGAGGCTGCGCTTTTGTTTGAGGCAATTAGATGTTATCTGAGAACATATTAGGGCTCTCCTGCTTGAAAACAAACATGCCTTTGAACACCAGCGCACAGGCGTCAGTTACAGCATTAGTTGAGAAGTTAAACATGCTGGACCACATGGTTGCAACGTGCTCGTTTGCACTTCTGTCTGATCGTGACTGAGCACAAATCTTGAGTTATAATATACAGTCCTATTAAGAGCTTGAGCATTTTTTTTTAAGTATAAGTTGATTTTAGAATGAAAACTTCCTGATAATTTACTCACCCCCATGTCATCCAAGATGTTCATGTCTTTCTTTCTTCAGTTGAAAAGAAATTAAGGATTTTGAGGAAAACATTCCAGGATTTTTCTCCATATAGTGGACTTCACTGGTGTTCAACGGGTTGAAGGTCCAAATGTCAGTTTCAGTGCAGCTTCAAAGAGCTCTACATGATCCCAGACGAGGAATAAGAGTCTTATCTAGAGAAATTATTGGTAATTTCTAAATTAAAAAAAATAAATTATTTACTTATATACTTTTAACCACAAATGCTCGTCTTGCACTGCTCTGAGATGCTCCACGCATTACATAATCATGTTGGAAAGGTCACGCGTGACGTAGGCGGATATACACTAAAAGACCATGTCGAGCTCTTTGAAGCTGCACTGAAACTGACATTTGGACCTTCAACCCGTTGAACCCCAGTGAAATCCACTATCTGGAGAAAAATCCTGGAATGTTTTCCTCAAAATCCTTAATTTCTTTTCAACTGAAGAAAGAAAGACATGAACATCTTGGATGACATGGGGGTGAGTAAATTATCAGGAAATTTTAATTCTGAAGTGAACTAATCCTTAAAGTTTTTTACTACTAGCATTTTACTACTTTTTAAATGAGAAGAAAGAGGACAAAAAAAAAATAGGGAAAGAAAAATGTCTGAAAAAAAATGAAAAATATCTGGAAATGTTGCAAGTCAGATTTGAACTTGCACCACCCACATAACCACCAGAACACAATGCTAACCACTAAGCCAAGACTCCAACATATTTACACTATCATTCAAAAGTTTGAGTCAGTAAGATGTTTTTTTTTTTTAAACAAAAAACAAAAAAACAAAAAAAAAAAAACTTATTTAGCAGGGATGCATTAAATTGATCAAAAGTGACAGTAAAAGATATTTATAATGTTACACAAATCTTTTAGTTACAAACAATATTCTTTTAAACTTTCAATTAATAAAAAGTGTGGAAAAATGTTTTATCAGTTTCCACAAATAATAAATATGAAGCCGCTGATAAACACTGATAATAATCAGAAATATTTCTTGAGTATCAAATCATCATGATTTCTGAAGGATCATGTGACACTGAAGACTGGAGTAATGATCCTGACAATTCAGCTTTGCATCACAGGAATAAAAATACATTTTAAAAATATATTACAATAAATAAAGAGTTATTTTAAATTGTACTAATATTTCACAATATTGCTGTTCTTACAGTACTTTCTGATCAAATAAATGCAGCTTTGGAGCTTTGCGATTGCGATCAGAAAGATTTTTAAATGTTTCCAAACTTTTAAACAGTAGTGCAAAAATAGCTAGCCAATAAATGTTGAATAGGGACTGCAGCTCAGTCTTTTTATGGTCTGTCGTAACCTCTCATCAATATTGTATAATTTCCTAAATTTATAATGTGCGTAATAATATGGATAAAACTCAGTGGTTTTGTAATGGGAGCTCCATCAGCCTGCTGGCATATTCAGAGCTCAACTTCTGCATCCTCAGCAGCATCAGTACTCAACTCCGCCCACCAGCCGAATCCCATGCGGCCAATGACATCGCTGCCTCTCGCCCCTTCACCACATCTGCCAAATGGCGCAGCCTCTCCTCCTCATTTGGTGAGGTGGCGGCATCGGGGGAACGGCGAGTCAACTGGCCGGCGATCCTTCATGAGGACGGGCGTGGGCTGATTCAGAGCAGCTACAGGTACCACCCTCCAGTCTGAGGGCTTTGTGTTAGAGCTGCCGTGGGAGTGGGAGAGGCCACAGAGGGTCACGACAACCCCTGAAACACAGCCTGACGGGAACCATGGAGACAAACACAGACGCCAACCGTCTCGCAGCTTACTTTAACAACAGAAATCCCAATTCAGAAGTCATAATTTGGTCACACTTTAGATTTGTTCTCACTATTTACTACGACTTTTCCCCTCAAACTCCTAATTGTTGCTTATTAATAGTTAATGAGGTAGTTGTTAAGTTTAGGTGTTGGTAGGATTAAGGGATGTAGAATATGATCATGCAGAATAAGGCATTAATATCTGCTTTATAAGTACTAATAAACAGCCAATATCCAGTAATATGCATGATATTAAGTAACTAATAGTGAGAATTGAACCCTAAACTAAAGTGTTACCAATAATAAAAAAAAAAATAAAAAAAATAATATTTATATATTATATAATATATATTATATAATTATATATATTATATAATATATATATATATTATATAATATATATTATATAATTATATATATTATATAATATATATATATATTATATATATATATTATATATTATATATATATATATATTATATATTATATATATATATATATTATATATTATATATTATATATATATATATATATATATATATATATATATATATATATATATATATATATATATATATATATAAAAATTACAGTACAATTTATATATTAGAATTTATACACTTCAAAAGTTTGGGGTTGGAAAGATATTTTAATGTTTTAAAAAGCATCTCTTATGTTCACCAAGACTGCATTTATTTGATTGAAAACACAGTAAAACAAGTAATATTGATAAATAAAATTATATTTCTGTTTTAATATATTTAAAAATTGAATTATTTATGTGATGTCAAACATGCATTTCAATAATTTTGTGGAAATTGATTCAATTTTTCAGGAATCTGATGAATACAAAAGTCTTTTTTCAAGATTTACACATTTCAATTAATAGTAAAATTCCATCAAATTGAATTGAGTAATCCTTACATAATATGAATTAAGAATTTTAAAAACTAGAGCTTAAAACATTTTGTATAAATATTAAACAAATGTAAACATTTTAATTTTTTTTAAATGAATGATTATAAATCACAAACTAAATGGTCCATTCCCTTGTTCCATTAAGATTTATACAAAATGTTTATTAAGCTCTAGTTTTTTTTTACTTATTTAAAAATTCTTAATTCATAATACATAAGTATTATTCAGTTCAATTTGATGGAAGTTTACTATTAACTAAACTGCATAAATATTGAAAAGGCTTTTTTTAGTGTAAAAAAGTTCAAAAAACACATTTATTTGAACAGGAAATCTTTTGAAACGTTGTAAATGTCTTAACAGTCACCTCTGATGAAATTAAATTTTAAAAGCAATTAGAAAAAAAAAAAAAAAAAAAAAACATAGCACAATCTTTTGAATGGAAGTGTATATATTCTAAATTAGTTTGATTTTAAGCCATGGACGTCCAGCAACAGGTAGCAGTGGATCTCTTTTAGCTAAATTATATAGCACAGGCACAAATAATAGTAAAATACAATACAATAAAAGAGTAAAATGGCCTAAACTTGCTGATTAAATCACAAGAAATATCAAATTTATCACTGGATTTTCAAACTGAAAGTCTATTGTTTGCAGCTCCAAACTGAAAAATCTGGGGCAAAATGATACTGAAACTAAAACTCTGATGTGGACATTATGCTGAATAGACAATATTTATTGAGCGATTTAAAGTTCGCAGACCAAATCAGACGATTGTCTGAAATGCATTCCACACACACACAGATGGAGTTTCACACGAAATATATAAGTGTAGGCCTTAGCGATCCACCATTGACGCAAAGAGCAGTGGTAAAAAATGACTAAGTTTCACTGATGTATGAAGCAGGAGGGAGTCCATTTATCAGCGGGCCCTCAGCGGTCGCCTGCTCGGGTCCCTCAAGTCACAGGCCGCGACGCTCCCCTTTTGACTGATTAATTAGCCAATCACAGGACATTTTTCACCAGCAGCAGGAGGGTTTATTTCAGCTAATGCTGGGGCCTCGCAAACCGAGCCACGTTCAAGCAAACTCGGCTCTTTCCTCTGGGCCTGCCGGAGTGGAGGGGGCGACGGAGGGGCCGAGGGAGATAAATCACACCCACTCCTCATGACTCCGTACACACTAGCCTACAGCCTAACTAAGGCCCCCGAGAAGAGAACGAGCCAACGAGAAAGAAAGAGATGGGGAGGGAACCAAATAAGAGAGACATCAAGAATAAATACTAAAAGCTAAAAATACAAAAAAAAAAAATGTGATGAAGTAAAGACAACGGTTGTGAGAAAGGCACAAAAGCACTAGTCGTGAACACTGCTCTCCCTGCCACTGAGATTTTCCCACATCGTTTCATCAGAGCGAAAGGCAGTGATGGATGGCAGCCCGGTCTGTTCGGACACTGCCGGCTCTCTAACACGCTCCTGACGGCTATCCGTTACAGCAGCGGTTCTCAACCAGGGGGTCGGCGCCCACTACAGGCCTCAGCAAATTTCCAATGGGGCCGCAAGATGGGTTAAAATTATTTTGAAATAAGATTTAAGATTAGTTCAACAGCTAAAAAAAGACCTACGTAAGTCATCAGACATTTCATAAAGTTGATTGAAAACGAATATGATGCAATATTGTATATAGAATGCAGTTAGAATGTCCCATGAGGTTTTGACTCATATCATATATATAGTTAAGTTATAGCCTATCACATGAGTAAGGAGTGCAATATCACACAAGTGCCGTTTTCTGTCCAGAATAGCACGAGTACAAATGCGATACTGATTTTCTACAACAGTTCAGTAATTAAGAAGTTAATATTGTGTTATTTTAGACAATTTTGCCAACAAAAATATGAAGAAAAAGTAGAACCATTCTTCTCCGAGCATCTCACAGCAGCATTTAATTTCTGAATCTCCGTTTTGAACAAATCAGATGAATCAATGATTCAATGGACCATTCATAAAAACAACTGTTTACATCACTCCTGAATGAATCAGCCATTTAAACGAATCGAATGAATGATTCAATGACTTAATCATTAAGACATTTACCACCACCAACTGGCAGTTTTAGTTTCTTATTTAGAGTATAATTTCATTAAAAGTAATTCCATATTTTCATATTTAAAAAAAAAAAAAAAAAAAAAAAAAAAAGTTAATCAATGCAGTCATCAATTAGTCAACCTCATGGTTTAAAAGTTTAAGTTTTTGTTGAATCAAATAAAATATTTATTTCTGAAGCTACTTTCTGTAATGGCTATTTTACAAAATAATGACTTCAAATAATCTTTTAGGAGTAATTTCTCAGCCAAATTTGATGTGTGAATTAATTAACCGTCACATGTTATTAAATTAAAATTAATCTGAAATTGAGTAAATAAACTAAAAAAAAAAAAAAAAAAAAAAAAAAAGTATAAACAAAATAAAATTCAATTATGGAAAGTCTGGAGTTAATTAATTTTAGGGGGTGATGATAGGATGACAAAAAAGTTTAAAAGTAAAAATCGTTACTTTAAATCCACCTCAGTGTTCTAACAGCGTTCATCAATGTCAGAATGATTGAGATAGACAAGCAAATGTTTTGTTTTTTGACATATTAGGCAAACAAATAAAAAGTACATGTGTGTAGTGCTGGGCGGTATGACCAAACATAACAAAAATACGGTATTAGGTATGAACCGGTATACCGACCCAGCATTACATGTGTGCATATTTTAATGCAAATTAATGCAAATATTATTTGCAAAGAGATCAAAAAGATGGTTACGGCCTTGGTATATATATACATATATATATATATATATATATATATATATATATATATATATATATATATATATATATATATATATATATATACATATATATATATATATATATATATATATATATATATATATAAAAAAGTGGGCAATGGATTTTGACAGAATGATTGAGAGCAATTTGGTCACTTTCCATTTTTATTGAACTTCATCAGAGATGTGATGTTTCCAAGACCTTGAGGTATAAAACATTAAAGAAGTTTCTAATTCAAAGTAGGACCACAGTAAACAAAACAAATCAAAACTCATTTAAGAAAAAAAAATACAACTACCACTTCAAAACCGTTTCTTAAATCAAGGTAATGAGATTGGGGGCGACTTGGAACGGCCTCCCATGTGCACACATGTGTGTGTCCGAGAACACTGTGACAAGAGATAAGGGACTGACAGGAAGCTCTGAGAGGAGGGAGGAAAACCCCTGGTGCAAGAGGTGGGAGTGAGGGCGGCCAAGACACCGCAGCAGTGAGATCGGCCTGTGCATGGACACTAACTGCATGATGCACTTAAAACCTGTAAAGGTGACACCGATGGCACAAGCTCGGTCACAAAAACTGCATTAAACAGGTTTATAAACACCTTCTTGTGCCGGGATGCATCTATGAACTGAGGCAAAAACCTTCCACCAGCACACACGCACACAATGCACACATAAACAACGCCTCCTCATTGGCTTCCTATGCAGGCCTAACTGCCCCTCGTTTACAGGGCTCGCCACCAGCCCTTCGCCACACGGCCCCCTGGGATGCCATTGTGAGCCTGTTCAGATTGGTTTTCAATCCGGTCAATGAAGTCCCTCCAGACTAGGACAATAACAAACTGCAACAAAACGATTAGCGGAAGAAAAAAAAAAAATATATAGCACACTGCCGGCACTTCCAAATTCAGGCAAAGCATGAGCTGCTGCTATTGTGTTGCTTTCTCGGTAAAGAGGCAGTTCGGCGGGGGCTTCAGACCTGCAGCACATTCATTAGATGGACTTGGAACTGCTGTGTCACGAACACTGAGGTAACCATTGTCAACCAAGAGAGGAGGGTCAAAAAAAAAATGAAACTGGGATTTAATGTGAAAAACTACACGGCACCTGAACACCTGAACACCAAAATATAAAAATCGCTTCGTGAGTTTGGGGATAAATATCAACATATACCGATCAGGCATAACATTATGACCACCTTCCTAAAATTGTGTTGGTCCCGCGTTTGCTGCCAAAATCGGATCAGACTTGTTTGTTCAGCACATCCCACAGATGCTTGATTGGATTGAGATCTGGGGAATTTGGAGGCCAAGTCAACATCTCAAACTTGTTGTTGTGCTCCTCAAACCATTTCTGCTTTGTGGCAGGAGCATTATCCTGCTGAAAGAGGACACAGCCACCAGGGAATACCGTTTCCATGAAAGGGTGTACATGGTCTGCAACAATGCTTAGGTAGGTGGTACGTGTCAAAGTAACATCCACATGGATGGCAGGACCCAAGGTTTCCCAGCAGAACATTGCCCAAAAGCATCCGCCGACTTGCCTTCTTCCCATAGTGCATCCTGGTGCCATGTGTTCCCCAAGTAAGCGACGCACACGCGCCCGGCCATCCACGTGATGTAAAAGAAAACGTGATTCATCAGATCACCTTCTTCCATTGCTCCGTGGTCCAGTTCTGATGCTCACATGTCCACTGTTGAGTCTTTCGGCGGTGGACAGGGGTCAGCATGGGCACCCTGACTGGTCTGCAGCTCCATACGCAACAAACTGTGATGCACTGTGTATTCTGACACCTTTCTATCAGAACCAGCATTAAACGGATAGTTCACCCAAAAATGAAAATTTTATGTTATCTGCTTACCCCCAGGGCATTCAAAATGTAGGTGACTTCAATAGAACACGAATGATGATTTTTAACTCCAACCGTTGCAGTATGTCAGCCGTATAATGCATGTCAATGGCAACACGATCTATGAGTCAAAAAAAACGAGCCACAGGGTATAATTTGGATTTGTCTGTGCATATGACGACACACTGATGTCCTAAACCACAAAATGATCAGGTTGTGCGAGAAACCGAACAGTATATGATTTTTTTACCTCTAAAACACCACTATGTCCAACTTGAGCAATTTGAGTCTTGAGCAATTTGAGCTACATGAGCTCGTCTGTTGGATCGGACCACACAGGCCAGCCTTCGGCCCCCACGTGCATCAATGAGTCTTGGCCATCCATGACCCTGTCTCCGGTTCACCACTGTTCCTTCCTTGGAGCACTTTTGATAGATACTGACCACTGCAGACCGGGAACACCCCACAAGAGCTGCAGTTTTGGAGATGCTCTGACCCAGTCATCTAGCGATCACAATTTGGTCCTTGTCAAACTCGCTCAAATCCTTATGCTTGCCCATTTTTGCTGCTTGTAACAACTTTGAGGACAAAATGTTCACTTGCTGCCTAATATATTCACCCACTAACAGGTGCCGTGATGAAGAGATGATCAGTGTCACACTGTTCTATGATTTATTTATCAATAAAATAGCTTAGAAGAGTCCTAGCATATACTTCTTAGTAACTAGCTTAGAGCAGAAATCTGTGAGAAATAAAAATCCAAAGACAAAAGAACTGATAAAAATAAGCTGTTATGTAGGAACAGTAGCCTTGTGGGCAGAGCTGTGCACAAGGTGACCCACGTTCAAGTTTCAGCTCAGGCTTATTTGTTCATTAATGACATCATCAGCGACTTGTCAACTTGACTTTAACTCCCTCGGGTCGGCGGTCACGCCAGCGTGATCACCGCGTTTTTTTTTCTAACCAGTGTGAAAGAGACTCAAAATACTCTGTCAAATGTTGCACATACAATTAAGAGTTATACACCATTTTAATCCTTTCTTTGTGTACACTCAGAGTAACAACAAAATGTTGTGCTTTTTGCAAAATAAAGAAAACTAACATGATGCGTGATCTCTCGTCTCCCTCTGAATGAAGTCCAATCTGATAGTTCTCAGAAAATTAACTTTAACTTAGTGAATACTAATCACAAAAAAATTACTTATGTCTAAAAAAAAATGTTGAAATATCAGGTTTTAAATCTTGTAAGTCAAATTTAAAACAAACATTCTGTGTTTATGTAATCCGTATGAAAAGAGAGCCATGTCAAAGTCCGTGTTTCAGCTCATTATCCGCTAATGCGGCCACGCCCACGGAATCAGCACTATTCAGAGGCAAATTCAGTCAATACATGCATATATCGTCTCAATCGTGTATTTTTTTGTCTTGAAAAGTGTTTTGAATAGCCATAGTTAGCGATCTCTGGCCTCTGTTAGTTCGGTTATTTCCCGGATTGCCTATTCTTCTTTAGCAGGCATTTGTGGACTAAAGGTGTACAGAGTGCCCCCTGACTGCAAGTATGAATTGAAAACACAGTATCCAGCACTCATAGTAATGACAATAAATCCTGAATAAATATTACTACTCTGTATAGAAAATTGACAAAAATATGAGAATCCATCAATATTTCTCCAAATGTGCATGCTTTTAAGCTAAAAGCCTATATGAAATGCCATAGAGGTAACATAACTGTTCAGACACTTTGAATCACATTAATACATTATATTTTAAAAGAACAGAATACCATTATTTTAAATCGTAATAATATTTCACAGTATTGCTGTTTTTTCTGTATGTTTGATTTACACCATGATGAGATTTGAGACATGATCAACAGAGGGTTTTTTCACAGCCTACCTGACTGAAAGAGCTCGTTATTTATGCAGATCATTA
>NC_090224.1:36980118-37052618 GCF_024489055.1 Chanodichthys erythropterus | reverse complement strand
GTAATTTATTCCTGTGATGCAAAGCTGAATTTTCAACATCTTTACTCCAGTCTCCAGTGTCACATGATCAATTTAATATGCTGATTTGATGCTCAACAAAAATTTCTGATTATCATCAAGGTTGAAAACAGTTGTGTACAATTTTTTTCAGGATACTTGGATGGAATTAGGGTACCATTCCCAACTTCTGACAATGGAAATTGCATACCGTACTGTACTGTACAGAGTTGCACAGCTCGGTGGAAATGAGCCATAAGAGACTGCTTTCAAAAACCTTAATGTTTCCAAACTTTTGACCGGTACAGTGTGTGTGAAGGAGTGACAAAACTAACATCATGCTCATACTGAACTTTTACTAAACCCGTAATATTGTTATACGACATTTTAAAGAATAATAATAATAATAAATTTTTTTTTAAAAATAGATGTGCTGCCAAGTTACACCACTTACCTCATCTTGGTCTCTTATTTCTTGTTTCGATCGTTTCCCAAAAATACAAGCCAGGTCCGTTTTGCTACGACTGGACAGGTCCTTTCCTGTGAGAAAAGGTTAAAAACATTGAGACTTTTTATAGATCTTTGACATTATTCCACACAATAGAGCATTTGTGTAAACATTTTGAGTTCTGCTTCAGTGTGAGGGCAGCAAAGTTCATTTCAACCTGCGCTTCTGTCAAACTATCGTGCAAAATACCAAATACATATTTAAAAGCCGTTATTGATCGCTACTTTCCGATTTAAAAAGAGAAACGTGTTTATTATGCATTTCACAAATGTCTGGGAAGATGAAAAGGAAACGTTTCCGGTCGCAACCTGTTGACAAATGGATATTTTTCTAGTGGCGTTCAAACTATTGATTTAAATGGATAAGGGTCACAGGAGAGTTTTGAACTCCTGCCGAGAGGAAAGGTTTAGAGGTAAAAGAGGGCACGTTGCATGGTCGCAGGGGATGAAACGGCTGAGGAAAAACAAACGGTGCAGGGCCGGCCCCACCTCACACCTCCCGTTTTCCAGCAGCTCAAAGGCTCCAGGAGTGCATGGGCGCCCGTCTCAGCCGCGAGTCCTGTTCGTACAGCTGCATCCTCTTCCTCCAAGCAGCTCCTGATAACACTCGCTTATTTATTGCTCTAGGGTCTTTTTCAGCGTGGCTTTCAAAGGGGAGACCTTGCCTTCAAGTAACCAAGGTATCCTGTAAGCAGCCTAAACAAAAGGCCAAGCCGAACAAGCTTTCCACTGCTCACAGTGGACATCAAGTGGAGCCCAAAAATGACCTTTTTACTTATGGAAAAGAGATCCATCAACTAACAAAGGTTAGTTTTTGGGTGTAACTACAAGTGCCACAGACAAACCTTTGGAGGATTAACTCAAACAAAAATGAACATCTGAATCATGTACTGATTGTTCCCCCCACAAATAATTTCAATGACTTTGGAATGGAGATTTCAAGCTGCAAAAATGATGCAAATGCATCATAAATCCTTATATATGGACTGGTTTTAAGTCATACAACAGCTTTGCGTGAGAAACTGAAATTCAATTCATCGGCTGAAAATCTTCCCCTCCAGTGAGCTGTTAACAGTGCTGGTAGTAATTGGTTACATGTAATCTGGATTACTTAATCGGATTCCCAAAATTAAAGGCACGATATGTAATTTTCGCCACTAGAGGTTGTTTATATTTAAAACAAAGCCGTAGCTTGATGACGCCGTGATTTCACAAAATCACAGAAGGTGTGGTAATGTTTTTTTGATATTTTAATCCAAAAATTGTACATATTGTGCCTTTAAGTACTTGTAATTAGATTATATTACATTTTAAAATGCTCATAATCAGACCAGTTATTTTATCAATTATATGTTATTCTGATTCATTATTTCTCCCAACTACTATATCCATCTAGCTTGATCGCTGGATTTACAGAAAACCGTTTTCTCAACATTGCATATCAACTCAATATATTATTTGAATTACACTCAGTGAGTTGTTTAACCATTTATTACTGTCTTTGAAAGGCTTTTGTCTTTCAAAAGACATTTAAAATGTACAAATTCATGCCATTTCATATTTACATGCAATGCATGTCTTTTTGTCATAATATATTTACTTGAAGACCCTGTGATTTTGTGTGATTTTAAGTTAGGTCAATAATAAAATTAAGTCAATAAATAATAATAATAATAATAATAATAATAAATTGAAGTTCACAGTTCTCTGATGTCAGTTAATGGTCACATGATATGGTAGGTAAATAAAATTTTTAGATTTTGATTGTTGTTATTTTAATATTACTTTGTTTAATTTTACATTAATGAATTAATTACTTATTAGCTTTCCATTAAACTCATGAACCACAGCCTGGGAATCACTGAAGACATTATATTTAATGCACTTCATGTTGTTGATAAGTATGGAATATATTTTCTTTCTCTTAGAATTTTTATATCAATATGGTACAAGATTATCCTATTCAAATGAATGTGATAAACAAGTTAGGCCAAAAGTAATCTAAAAGTAATCCAAAAGTAGTCAGATTATATTACCTTAAATGTTTAAATGTAATGGATTATATTACTAACCACGATTTTTGAATCAGTAACAGACTACAATTTTAAGTAATCTACCCAGCACTGGCCGTTAACCGCTGTGACCAAATCATTGAATCAGTGAGTTTAACTCAAAAACCGAATCAGTTTGATTCGTGATGAATCACTAAATCAGTGAGTTAAATGTAAGAACAGATCGGTGCGATTCATGAATCATTCAGTTCAGTTCTGTGAACTGAATCAACCAATTATTCCTGAAGAACATTTTCTGTAAATAAGAAATTGAGTGTGTTCACAAGATGTATGCAGCCCTTTTTGTGTTTCTTTTAGTCATTTTTGGAGCTTGGCAGCCCTAGTCATCATTTACTGTGATTATATTGAAAGCAATATAAAAAAAATAACAAAATGCTTTAAAGTGTACTGCTACTCATTCATGGCTTTCAGACAGTCTACCAGTGCACATGAGGTTATGAAACCTTGTTGGGATCAAGGTCACCGTTGAGATGGCAACGAATGTGACAGAACTCTGGCCAAACCAGATTAGCAAATCACAGAGGCTTTTTCGGATCGACTTGCTAATCTGACAAGCAAGACACTAATTGACTGCCTCATAAGACACCTGAATAAGTTTTAAGCTTTTCAGTTGCAATTAAACAAACAAGGAAAAAATCTTTTCTGGAGCAGGAAGTGAAGGTGACAAAAAAGATCAGAGGGTGTTCTTTTAACTGCTTGAGCAGGAAACAGGAATGATGAAATTATTATATTATGCACTGGTTTGTTTCTCAAAAGAAATCAGGTTAATTATTAACAAAGGGGTCCAAAATTGTTCTGTTCATCTGTGTAACAGCTTGACCCACTCAGATGATGAAGTGCTTGCAGTTCAGCTCACATCAAGAAATGCTGGATCAGTTGATAAATGGGCAGCCAATTAAATCTGGGTTACTGGTTTACGCTGCTCGCGTCTGAGACGGGCGCTGGAGACGCTGGTGCCTTTCTCCTGTTCTGAAAGACATCAATCTTTGAAACAAGCTACCTCCATCCTGTCTAGAGTGCGGCTCAACTTGCTTTCATTCTGAAGGATCAGTCCAAAATCAGTTATTAAAAATGAGACTGAAAGAAATACTAGAAATATATGCAGTTGTACCATCATTACACACTGCACATTCATATCCTGACAATAGGTAATCAGCACCAAGAGACCTCAATACGCTAATTTCAGATTACAGCCTAATCATCATGATGTTTTTGTGGCATTTAATGCTCTCCAGACTAACTGGAGTATTTATATTTACTTTAAAATGAGTTGCACACCTTTAAACATTAGATATTACTACTTTATCTCTGTTAAATCCATTAAAGGCCTTAACCTGGCAACGGCTTTGGTGAGACGTACCCGGGAAACGTACAAAGGGCGAGTCCTTCTATGGTTTACAGATCAACTAATATCAGCAGAAGGTGATCCAATCAACAAAACCTCCACAGGGGACATGGGCGGACGATTGCCGTGACAACAAACTACAAATCCATTAGCAGTTGTAACAACCAGTGTCACGTTTGTCATTTAAAAGACGGTTTGACATCTTAGTTCCACTTTCTGACACGGCAACAAATCTCAAACAGACTGTTACGGATCAAATTACGGACATCACACATTCAGAGAACAGAGAATTCTTCCGAATCATTTATCAATAAACATTATAATCAGTGAGGATTTCAGCAGAATCCTGCTGCAATATTTGTACTGTTAAAAGGATAGATAGTCCACCCAAAAATCTGTTAATTTTGACAGCAAATTTTGAAAATATCAATTACATTAAGGTTTGAACATGTAATCTACACACAGATTTAACTGCTGTGACATAACATGTCTTTATTTAACTTAAAATTAAATAAAGCTACTTCTCATAGAAGAACATGGTCTTCTTTTTGATTAATGATATATACTTTATAACTTGCATTCAACATTCTTCATTTTTTCAAGCAGACATATTTATTTGTATAAAGTAAATGTAGATTAATCCTTATTAAAGCTATTAAAGTTATTCAGTCATGAACAATGTGTGATTTCTCTCTTTTTCTTTTGTTGTTTGATTAACAATGACAGAGCACAGCAGGTTTATTAGGCTGCTGTCACTTTAAGGCCGATGCACAGATATAATACACTGATACACATAGGGTGACCACCTGGCTATTAGGGCTGTGCAATTAATCGCAATGGCAAAACAATCGTGATTTGAGCACATGCAATTTCTAAATCCCATAAGACTGCAATTTTATTTATTAATTTATATTTTAATTCAGAATATTCTGGATTTTTTTGGGATTCAGGAGAGAGGATGTGTCAGAGAGCAAGATAATTTGCAAGACCTGTGACATTATTGCAACGAAACAGGGCAATACAACAAACCTGTTCCAGCACTTAAAGCAGTGCCATAAAAAAAAAAAAAAAACTGTATGATCAACGCATGTCGACAAAGTCCATCGAAACGAACAAAAGCACACCTCAAAGCCAGCCTGAACCAACTGAACAAGTATCTGTCGTTTAAGCATTTGCAAGCATCACACCTTATGAGAAAGGATCAAAACGGCACAAAGAAATTACCAACGCGATCATCTAACATATATGCAAAGACATGGCGCCTGCATACATCGTCAGTAAAGACGGCTTCCGAAGACTAATACAAACACTCGACAAAAGATATTAAAAGATGCCATCTCTGTTTATCAAGCTGTTAATACCCATCTTATTTAATTGTGAAATGTTTTGTTATGCACTGAATACATTCAGAATGTAGCATATTTGAAAAAGCAAAAACAAAAGCCAAAATCGCAAATGCAATATTCATTTGATTAAAAAAAAAAAACGCAATATGATTATTTTGTCCATATTGCACAGCCCTACTGGCTATTGATCTGTTGCAGGATAGTAGATGTGATTTTGCGGGACAATGCGGGGCGCGTGTGAGACAGATACATTTACTACTGTTATGCTATATAAATACTGATTTACATTCGTTAGCAAACTTGGCATTTGCGCCGATTAATGTTTCTGCCGGTGGGTGCTCACACTATAATGTTGCGCTTCTGACAACATCAAATCATAGAGAGAATACAATTCTAGATTCACGAATGCATATACAGGAGGACAAAGTTTGAGCGTGCACATGGTATAAACTGCGAGCGAGAGAGTGCGTGCATCCGGCTGTGAGTGGAGAGAGTCTTGCTCAACATTTTTCGTTATATTAACTATCAAGGTGAGAAGAAAGACGCGTCTGAAAGTTGCAATCAATTTTTTATTGGTTAAAATAAATGGAGAATATCTCGTGTTTTTCCATAGGTCTGTAGGACCATTTCCTTGGGTGGCGCTTGAGTATACACTGTATCGGCGCATGTTCGTTAGAAAATATTAGCCATCAGGATAGATGATTACATGCTTTAAATCATCAATTTGGGCAGCTTTGAGCAGCTCTTGAAGTTCTTATCCACTATGCGAGATGTAATCCTTGCTGGTTTAATGAGGCCCGCATTTATATCTTCGCGTTGTCCACAGTTGTCATCAGTGGGAAAACCTCTCTGCGATTGAGTTTGTTGGTCAATTTCACAGCTAGACCACGACGGCTGCACAAATAAATTTTTAAATGCCAGTCACAGTTGTTATATTTCCACAGTCGTGGTATTGTAATTTCAGGAATAAGAAAAATAATATTAATAGGCTACAGACATAACTGAAATGCGGGACACTACTTACATCTTGCAGTATGTGGGACAAAGCTCCCAATTTTGGGACTGTCCTGCAAAATATGGGACGAGTAGTCACCCTCGATACACATCCGATATTCTCCTGACTGTTTATGCTCACTTAGGACACAACCAACTCCATTTACATGAATACTCACCAAAACTTACATTCTGTTTGTATTGTGTGTATATTTGTCTGTTCAAGTGCAGAAAGACGCAAAAGAGAGCTCAATTCAGTACTCGAGTGCTGACATCTGAGAGGCAGCTTTCTGTGTGCGCACAGCAAACCACACTGAATAGTAATCATGCTTTTTCAAATTTATCCATATGCCTGCTCTTTTCTTTCTCCCAGACGTTTACTTTTTTGATTGTTTGAGACATGCCAACTTATGTCCTGCCGGGTAGATCAGCACATTAAACGTCCCAAATAGTTCCTCCCTAACATTTTTGTCTCATTTTTACTCGTCAAATGTCAGTAGATTTTTGTCTTATTTTTTGTCATTCAAAACTGTTTTTAGTTATCGCCTTGTTTTTGTCTGTGAAAAATTATTTGTCAATTTGTCAACAAAATCAACACTGCCAAAAATAAATTCTGATATTTATGTCATTCCAAACCTGTACGCATTTCTTTCTTCTGCAGAACACACACAAAAAAAAGGATATTATGAAAAACGTTTGTATCCAAACAACTTCAGTTCCCATTAACTTACACTGTATTTTATACAAATAAAGTCATGACATAAGGATGAGAAAATAATGACAGAGTTCATTTTTGGTTGAACTATCTCTTTAACCTCTAAATGGTGATGCTTTTACAACAGGATGTCAATCACACCAACAATAGGAAAAAAACGTCTCACTAATGAGCTTGAGTGATGCTTTTTCACTTCAGGAAGACACAAAATGAGAGTTATAGAGGCAGAGGGCAACACATAACCAATCAGGGCAGAGCTGAGGTCATGCACATGAGGTTAGTAAGGTATCCCAATTGCCAAGGGGGGTCGTGATGAGGTTGTGTGTGGGATAGATGTCCATTCCGTCTCATGAGACACATCCACTGAAAGTACGGTCTTCCTTGTTGTTTAACAAAGGCTTAAAACAGAGACAACGACAACAACATTGTTCTGGATGCGGTGTTATCTGTGGGACTCATCAGGTGCTGATTGAGGCCATTTTGAGTAGTAAGTGCGCTGGCCCATGCTCCTCACAGGAAACAGGAAGTCGAGCTTAGGAGCGGTATGCTGTGGTGTCCTCTCAGGTGATAAGAGACACAGTTTTTCCCCAACATTCCTGACATTTCTTATAAACATCCATCATGGAAAATGAGACAAGGCCTAAAAATACTACCCTTAAAAGTGTCATAGCATCATGGATGTTTAGACCCGAGGCCAAATAAATTTCCCACTCATAGAGACCACCAACAAACATCAGGCCGCCCTGCTTTCCATGCTGGGAAGGATGTGAGCCATCAACTCTACGTGACTAAACATTCAGGAGATGAACGTCAACCGCCTGATCAAACTCAGGTTAGTTGTTTGTCTACATGATAGTCAGAAAACATGGAGCTTCATGACGTGACTCCCTGTATTGGGGCGGCACAGACTGCTGGTTAAGCTGACCGCTAAACTGATCACGCTGATCTACTGCAGCAGTGACCCATGAACTTTTACTACATATGCCAAAGCATACAAAGTTCAGCTACTGAACACAGGAAGTGATGGAAGGGGGCTTTATTTATAAAGGAAATTGAAAAAAATAATACCAAAAAAAAACTGGCTTGGCCGCATGAATGTTTTTCAAATTAACACATCGTGTAGGTCATTTAAAAAGAAAAAAGAAAAACAACAACCTTTCACCAGCAGACTTAAATAGACAAACCTGACTATGTAGAGATTAACCCGTCATCTCTTTACAAACAGGTCAATCATAAAATATAGGCCTATAAATAAAAATACGGAGTGTCTATTTGCACTGTGTCTTGTTGGCAAAGGCTATTTTCACTAACTCCGCCCACTAATGTCTGGTTGGGCCACACAAGATTAAATAAGATGCACGCCACTCAATGTCTACAGTGGAGTAGGCCATAGGGAGTATGGCATGATGAAGCAGCTTTTGACACGATAAACCAGAGTTTGAATCTGCCTATGGTTGAACTGTTTCCCGTCACAAAACAGATCAGAAAGGCATTTACTTTCAATAAAAATGAAGAAAATGGGTAAGTGGTAATAAAGTGCCTAACAAGTGTTTAATAATAAAGTATTTATCAGGAAGGGTTAGGGGTAGGTGAAGGGAGGGATTTATTGTCCCAATAAGGTGGCATCCTTTTAATTATATTAATAAAAATAATCATTTAGACTCTAATGTAAAAAAACACGGAGGAGCAAATAGTATCTGCCACTACTTATAAGTGTAAATAGCATCTAACAACTATTTGTACTCATTGCAAGAAAGTGCTACATTTATATAGTGCAAATGGAATAAACCGCCATTTTCAATTTATCTCCATTTACACTTATTGGAAATGGAATATATCGCCGTTTTCAATACACCACCATTTTCAATGTATCGAAATGGAATATCTCATTTTCAATATATTGTTATTTTCAATATACTGCCATTTTCAATATATCAATATTTTCACTTATTGGACATGGAATATATTGTTATGTTCAATTTATCGCTATTTACACTTATTGGAAATGGAATATATCGTTATTTTCAATTTATCGCTATTTACACTTATTGGAAATGGAATATATCGTTGTTTTCAATACAACACTATTTTCAATTTATTGATATTTTCACTTATTGGAAATGGAATATATCGTTATTTTCAATTTATCGATATTTACACTTATTGGAAATGGAATATATCGTTGTTTTCAATACAACACTATTTATTGATATTTTCACTTATTGGAAATGGAATATATCGTTATTTTCAATTTATCGATATTTTCACTTATTGGAAATGGAATATATCGTTGTTTTCAATACACCACTATTTTCAATTTATTGATTTTTCACTTATTGGAAATGGAATATATCGTTATTTTCAATTTATCGATATTTTCACTTATTGGAAATGGAATATATCGTTGTTTTCAATACACCACTATTTTCAATTTATTGATATTTTCACTTATTGGAAATGGAATATATCGTTATTTTCAATTTATTGATATTTTCACTTATTGGAAATGGAATATCATTATTTTCAATATATCGATATTTTCACTTATTGGAAATGGAATATATCGTTGTTTTCAATTTATCGATATTTTCACTTATTGGAAATGGAATATATCGTTGTTTTCAATACAACACTATTTTCAATTTATTGATATTTTCACTTATTGGAAATGGAATATATCGTTATTTTCAATTTATCGATATTTTCACTTATTGGAAATGGAATATATCGTTGTTTTCAATACACCACTATTTTCAATTTATTGATATTTTCACTTATTGGAAATGGAATATATCGTTATTTTCAATTTATCAATATTTTCACTTATTGGAAATGGAATATATCGTTGTTTTCAATACACCACTATTTTCAATTTATTGATATTTTCACTTATTGGAAATGGAATATATCGTTATTTTCAATTTATTGATATTTTCACTTATTGGAAATGGAATATCATTATTTTCAATATATCGATATTTTCACTTATTGGAAATGGAATATATCGTTATTTTCAATTTATTGATATTTTCACTTATTGGAAATGGAATATATCGTTTTCAATACAACACTATTTTCAATTTATTGATATTTTCACTTATTGGAAATGGAATATATCGTTATTTTCAATTTATCGATATTTACACTTATTGGAAATGGAATATATCGTTGTTTTCAATACAACACTATTTATTGATATTTTCACTTATTGGAAATGGAATATATCGTTATTTTCAATTTATCGATATTTTCACTTATTGGAAATGGAATATATCGTTGTTTTCAATACACCACTATTTTCAATTTATTGATATTTTCACTTATTGGAAATGGAATATATCGTTATTTTCAATTTATCGATATTTTCACTTATTGGAAATGGAATATATCGTTGTTTTCAATACACCACTATTTTCAATTTATTGATATTTTCACTTATTGGAAATGGAATATATCGTTATTTTCAATTTATTGATATTTTCACTTATTGGAAATGGAATATATCGTTATTTTCAATTTATCGATATTTTCACTTCTTGGAAATGGAATATATCGTTGTTTTCAATTTATAGATATTTTCACTTATTGGAAATGGAATATATCGTTATTTTCAATTTATTGATATTTTCACTTATTGGAAATGGAATATCATTATTTTCAATATATCGATATTTTCACTTATTGGAAATGGAATATATCGTTGTTTTCAATACACCACTATTTTCAATTTATTGATATTTTCACTTATTGGAAATGGAATATATCGTTATTTTCAATTTATTGATATTTTCACTTATTGGAAATGGAATATATCGTTATTTTCAATTTATCGATATTTTCACTTCTTGGAAATGGAATATATCGTTGTTTTCAATTTATCGATATTTTCACTTATTGGAAATGGAATATATCGTTATTTTCAATTTATTGATATTTTCACTTATTGGAAATGGAATATCATTATTTTCAATATATCGATATTTTCACTTATTGGAAATGGAATATATCGTTGTTTTCAATTTATCGATATTTTCACTTATTGGAAATGGAATATATCGTTGTTTTCAATACAACACTATTTTCAATTTATTGATATTTTCACTTATTGGAAATGGAATATATCGTTATTTTCAATTTATCAATATTTTCACTTATTGGAAATGGAATATATCGTTGTTTTCAATACACCACTATTTTCAATTTATTGATATTTTCACTTATTGGAAATGGAATATATCGTTATTTTCAATTTATTGATATTTTCACTTATTGGAAATGGAATATATCGTTATTTTCAATTTATTGATATTTTCACTTATTGGAAATGGAATATATCGTTATTTTCAATTTATCGATATTTTCACTTCTTGGAAATGGAATATATCGTTTTCAATTTATCGATATTTTCACTTCTTGGAAATGGAATATATCGTTATTTTCAATTTATTGATATTTTCACTTATTGGAAATGGAATATCATTATTTTCAATATATCGATATTTTCACTTATTGGAAATGGAATATATCGTTGTTTTCAATTTATCGATATTTTCACTTATTGGAAATGGAATATATCGTTGTTTTCAATACAACACTATTTTCAATTTATTGATATTTTCACTTATTGGAAATGGAATATATCGTTATTTTCAATTTATCAATATTTTCACTTATTGGAAATGGAATATATCGTTGTTTTCAATACACCACTATTTTCAATTTATTGATATTTTCACTTATTGGAAATGGAATATATCGTTATTTTCAATTTATTGATATTTTCACTTATTGGAAATGGAATATATCGTTATTTTCAATTTATCGATATTTTCACTTATTGGAAATGGAATATATCGTTGTTTTCAATTTATCGATATTTTCACTTATTGGAAATGGAATATATCGTTATTTTCAATTTATTGATATTTTCACTTATTGGAAATGGAATATCATTATTTTCAATATATCGATATTTTCACTTATTGGAAATGGAATATATCGTTGTTTTCAATTTATCGATATTTTCACTTATTGGAAATGGAATATATCGTTGTTTTCAATTTATCGATATTTTCACTTATTGGAAATGGAATATATCGTTGTTTTCAATTTATCGATATTTTCACTTATTGGAAATGGAATATATCGTTATTTTCAATTTATCGATATTTTCACTTATTGGAAATGGAATATATCGTTGTTTTCAATTTATCGATATTTTCACTTATTGGAAATGGAATATATC
The DNA here is from genome assembly GCF_024489055.1 of Chanodichthys erythropterus. Classification (NCBI taxonomy): domain Eukaryota; kingdom Metazoa; phylum Chordata; class Actinopteri; order Cypriniformes; family Xenocyprididae; genus Chanodichthys; species Chanodichthys erythropterus. The sequence goes on along the minus strand of NC_090224.1, from coordinate 37,040,398 downwards.
GTTGTTTTCAATTTATCGATATTTTCACTTATTGGAAATGGAATATATCGTTGTTTTCAATTTATCGATATTTTCACTTATTGGAAATGGAATATATCGTTGTTTTCAATTTATCGATATTTTCACTTATTGGAAATGGAATATATCGTTATTTTCAATTTATCGATATTTTCACTTATTGGAAATGGAATATATCGTTGTTTTCAATTTATCGATATTTTCACTTATTGGAAATGGAATATATCGTTGTTTTCAATTTATCGATATTTTCACTTATTGGAAATGGAATATATCGTTATTTTCAATTTATTGATATTTTCACTTATTGGAAATGGAATATCATTATTTTCAATATATCGCTATTTAGTGCAAATAAACAACAAGCAAGCTGCCATAAAAATATTAACAACTATTAAATAACTTTTTCAATTGTATGAAGAAAACTATTCATTCTTCAATAGTCCTTGGGGCCTCAAGATTAATTATTTAAAAACATTTATTTTGACTCACAACGTAAATTCAAAAGTGTGATTTCTAGCCCTGGAAAAATCCACAAATACATTTTAAATAAATAGTGCTTGTACTGTAATTTATTTATTTATTTTAAATGAGAACATCACAAAAAAAGTCATGGGGCCTTTGAATATTGTTGCAGACAATTGGCCTTGGAGTCAAAAAGGTTGAAAGTTCTCTCAATATAACGTCCTGTAGCATAATGTCAGATTTGCAAGAAGATAATGAATGGCTCACCTTTAGTGAATTTCATGTAATGGACCCTTTTCTTGGATGTCTTTGATTTCTCCACCAAACTAAATCCTTGTTCCTGCGTGGGGTCTGAAAGTACACAGAAAGATTAAAATCATAATAAAAATAACCATAAAATAATGTTTTAAACATGAGAGTGATTCACACGACTAAAACGTGAAAGACATGAAAACCACAGACTGTACACAACCACCACAGAACACAGTTCAGGTCATTTCAACATCACAACAGCACCACCTATTGAACGTTAAGGAGAATTACACCATTCTGAAACTACAAAGACAAACAACTGTCTTTTTACACAGCTGGTGCTTTGCCTTTTATGTTCATAATTCAGCTTACTGTCAGTGTGGGTCTGTCCATGGCAGTTGTTAAGCTCAGCAAGGAGTTGATTAAAATCATCCTGGTGGGCAATCCAGTTGTCCTAACAAAACAAACCCCCCAAAAATAGATTGAGGTGACTAAAAAACACAAAACAATAACACAGTAGCTCAAAGAGAAGGAAACAGCAATGGTTCCTCACCTCGTTGTTTAGATTAGTGCCCAGACCCATTTTGTTGTTCTTGACTTTAACCTTAATGTGTTCTGTAGACCCCTGTTCACTCTTGCCGAGACCCTGCCATGCAAACAAACCAGGAAAAATATTAGAACCATTCCATGTCCATTTCCACACAATAAAGACATCAAATCACATACTATACAGTAGGTACTACACTTGGTTTAAAAATGACTTTGCGACCATTAAAAAAAGTTATATTTATATAGTAAAAATGTTCTTAGTATGAATGAAATTCGGACGTACTACATCTGACATGTTCAGAGTCAGTTGTGTCATTCCTAAATCCTCTCCTGTGGCCTCATGGGATTGTAAAGTGTCCATTGAATGCATCTCACCAGATTTAGCAAGTCATCCGGGTACTTTTTTTACGAATACTATGAATTTGAACATACTATTTGCCAACTATTTTTTGATGCCGCTTTGCTGCACTCCATTATGCACCGCTCTGTCTGATGGTGGGATCACACAAGGTTTTAAAATGTACATTTTAAGACTTAATTGGTCTAACGCACTTGTCAATGTCAAAATGTTTGAGATGGCCAATCAAATAAAAGAAGGCGGGGCTTACCATTAACAAGACGAGTGCAAATTCAAACAGTGAAAGAGTGCATGGTAACTAGTAAGATGCAAGTAAATTTGACAACTGTTTTATGGTGGAAATGTTTAACAGCCAACAGCAATATCCAGTGATGCAAACTACTTTTTTTCATGACATTTCAACATTTTGAATTGAAAATATGCACATGAACCATGTCATTCTGAATGTGACGTGACAAGAAACATTTTGCATTTTTGACATAAGAGACATATACAAATAAGAGTGAATGTGAAATAAAAAATAAAATATTATTTGCAAATAGTTTAAGTGGATCACTTCATAGACCCTAATCTAGTACTTTCACCATTCTTTCTTTTTCACCCCTCCCCTCACACTGAATGAATGCATTAATGAATTTAAAGGCACAATATGTGGATATGATTAAAATATCCAAAAACCACTAGAACAGTGTTATATATTTTGTTGACTTGTACTTACTAGGGGTGTAACGGTACACAAAACTCATGATTCGGTACGTACCTCGGTACATATTTAAATCAATTCATGTGAGTACAGTGTTATAAAGTGGCGAGAATATTTTTGGTGCACCAAAAAAATATAGTGATGGACCGATATCAAAACACTGCTTCAGAGATTTACGAATCGAATCAGTACCCGGATCACGTGACTTTGGCGCTCTGAGTCACTGATTCAATTCGTGAAGCTCTGAAGCAGTGTTTTGAATTCGGCCATCGCTAAATAAGTCGTTATTTTGTTTTTTTGGTGCACCAGAAATATTCTCGTGGCTTTATAATATTAATATTGAACCACTGTACTCACATGAACTGAATTAAATATGTTTTTAGTACATTAATGGATCTTGAGAGAGGAAATGTCATTGCTCCCTATGGAGGCCTCACTGAGCCATCGAATTTCAACTAAAATATCTTAATTTGCGTGACAAAGATGAATGAAGGTCTTACGGGTGTGGAACGGCATGAGGGTGAGTAATAAATGACAGAATTTTCATTTTTGGGTGAACTAACCCTTTAAGACTTATGTGTTGATTAATTGATTAAAAATATATAATTTAAACGGCCTTAATAAAATCACACGTCAAATGTCTGGAGTGAATATTAAATTTAGCTAAAAAATATATTTCTAAACTCAAAATCAAAAGGTGTAAGAATCCTAGAAAGCGTTTCGAATGGACAGATCTGTCACTTGACATGACAGCTGCTTCGTGTTTCCAAAAACACAAGGAATGCCTTGTATCCCTCTATGTAAGATCATTTAATGTTACTTCAGCCCATTTTACCTTTCCTTTGGCCCAGCCCATACTTTCCAGCATCTTCTGTCCGAATTTAGACTCATCGTTGCTCCACGAGCTGTTTCTGGGGTCCACAGACCACTTCTGTTTACGACGAGCTGATAAAATATGAAAATCATGACAGATAAGTTTACAAACACGTGAACGACTACAATAATAACAGATTTCGTTTCATGTTACGTTTCTAACACAAAGAAAAATGTTATAAATGTCACAGGGGTGTTGTGTACAGTTTGAAGTACAGTATAAAGTCGAATAAGTATTTGACAACTCATGATGTTAAAGAGCCACGGCGACTAGCCTGCTAGCAAACATGCTAAACAACGCGGAGGAATATCGACTTTAAAATACGAGATTCATCCAAATCAAATACACATCCATAATTCAATTTGACAAAAACTGACAACTAATATTATCAAACATGTAAAACTACGCTAAAATACATTATAAATTGTAAACTCACGTTCGGCAAGCATGGACATCTTGAGGGGTCCTTGAACACATGGAGGAACAGGCAGGTTGTCCTATTTGTGCCTGATTCAAAATGACTTCTGTCGTCTCAAATATTACAATATTATGATATGATTTGTAATTATTTAAATAAACAACAAATTATATCATAAACGTGAATTTAGGTTTTTACCCCATTAGTAGCTACAAGTCATCGTATTTGCACACTTTTGTAACAGTAGATGGCGTAAGTGGTTTACTTTAATAAATTAATAACTATTAACCGTTTTGTTTCTTTAATGATATTTTATTTTTAATAACAGTGGTAGCTAATATCAGGATCTTAAAATTTACATTTTTATTGTAGCAACGTTTATTTTTCATTGGCCAGAATTGCTTAAATTATATTTTTAAAGTAGTAAAGATGACATTGATATCAATGAAAAGGTAAAGTAAATGCCTATAAATGAATATAGCCTACATATGTGAATTAATATGGTCCTTTTTGCTGAGCACTTCTGTTACTCTCTTGTGTCTCTCAGCATTGAGCTGAAGATCAAGTGATTACTGTAGCAACCAATGCAGATATTGAGACACTGTCTGAACAAACAGATCAAATTTCATTACTTACAAAATTACATGTGGACAGTCAGTCCCAAAGATCAGATCTGAAAACCCACTCAAATTATGTGTAATGCAAAGTAACTTGTATTGTATTCATATCTTAAAAGTGATTAAAAAAAAAATGAAGAATATTTTAAAAACTGTATTTGCAGATAATATAATATTAATTACATAAAAGGCCACTTTAGTGTACTTAATGAGAGCATAAAAAGGTTCAATGAGTTTGTACAGAGACGGTTCTTGGATCAGTTTTAAAGAACGCTTGCCAAAGGTTCTACAGAAGCTCGTCAAACATGAAATTTTATCAAAAAAAAAAAAAAAAAAGCAATTTCTTTTGCATCGTCTGACCATAAAACATTTGAAAAGTAACTGACACTACTGGAACTTCAAACGGGATGGGTTATATAGTCAGATGAAACAAAAAACACTTGAGATGGGTTTGGTGCACACATGGGGTAAAAAGTACCCCATGTGTACAATGGTTAAATATAATCATTAAATTCAATTAAATATAAAGATGTACAGAAGTCCTACTTATGTGGGTCAAAAAGCACTCTCAATTCAAATAATTGCATTTAATATATACATTTCATTTCATGAAAATCAGAGTCCAGTTGCTGTTTCTCAGGCAAGACTCCAATTATTTGTGGAGTCTTATATATACTTATATATATATATATATATATATATATATATATATATATATATATATATATATATATATATATATATATATATATATATATATATATAAATTTGTCTAAATTGCAGATATAAAATATAAATAATCAGCCATAAATATCATAATGTCATGAGCATGTAATTACCTCCAAATTTATTGTGTTCTCTAATTATTGGGTTTATTTCAGTTTTAGACACAAGCTAACAATTACCAGAGAATCCTTGTGTCTGTTTGGGCTTCATTTCTGAAAATGAGCTGAATAAACTACAGATGGATGATTCGTTTACTTTCATTGAAATATAGTTTGATATAGCAAGAAAATCAGTCGCACTTTAGTTTAAAGTCCAATTCTCACTACGCTTATCATCATGCATGTTACTGGATACTGGGTGTTTATTATACTAATAAAGCACATATTAATGCCTTATTCTGCATGATCATACTCTACATCCCTTAATCCTACCAATACCTAAACTTAACTACCTCATTAACTATTAATAAGCAGTAATTAGGAGTTTATTGAGGCAAAAGTCATAATTAATAGTGAGAATTGGACTCTAAACTAAAGTGTTAGCAGAAAATCATATCCTGTTACAGGTCAAACTCTTTAAAGCTGGATTTAGAAATACTTTCTTACAAGGATGAAATTTCATGATCCATTTTGGACAACATACGGTAGTTTCACTGCAGTGGGAAGCGTGTGGAGCTGAAGAGTGATCTTTATCTTGAGGTTGAAGAGTTCATCTTCTGTCTGTGGTGAAGAAGAGTCTGTGTGATTAATGTCTTATTGAATTCCCATTGATCCCGCCGTATGCCGCTCAACCGCGGAGGTGAACGTGTCACAGACTGAACTGCCATTAGTAATCAATCAGAACTGTGAAAGAATGGGATGTGCTGGAGCAGATATATCAATATTTATCTGAAAATACTGCATGCACTCAATACATTCATTTTGGTGCCCGATTGCTTTTTAAAATGCATTAGAGACACTTTTTTTGTGATAATATGTTATAACATTTCTAACATACAATTAATCTATCATGAAAAGTAGCTCATTTTAATGTATCAAATGTCTGTTTTTATTATTTCTAGCAAAAAAATTTTTAAGAATCAAGCATATAATCTCTTTCCACTTTTCTCAATCTGAAGTTTGACTGCAAGTTACTGTTAGAAAAATTGTATACATTTTGTTTAATGTTTGACAAAGTTTAGCATTGATAACCTATTCGTGGAAAGTGTCTGAAAGACCAGTAAAACGTGTTTTTTTTTTGTTTTTTTTTCATTCAAAAGAAAGTCATCAGACCACAGCAATATGGAAGTCCTTATATGGTCGTTGAGGATGATTGCTATGTGTTTCCACAGCAACAGGTTACCATGTGTCAGCTGCAACACAGAGTTTTTTGGCACTCCCCTCTTTAAAAGGATTAGTTCACTTCAGATTTCAAATTCACCCCCATGTCATCCAAGATGTTTATATCTTTCTTTCTTTCTTTCTTCAGTGGAAAAGAAATGAAGGTCTTTGAGGAAAACATTCCAGGATTTTTCTCCATGTAGTGGACTTCACTGGTTCAACGGGTTGAAGGTCCAAATGTCAGTTTCAAAATCGTCCGACATTGTTGTTTTTTTTTGTAAAGGTCGTTTGACTTAGTCTTTGTACACTGGATCGGTACTTCCGGCTACGTCACTGCATTACCTTTCCAACATGATTACGTAATGCATGCATCTCACAGCAGTGCAAGACGAGCATTTGTGATTAAAAAGTGTATCATTTTTATTTATTTTCGAAAATGAGCGATGGTTTCTCTAGATCAGACTCTTATTCCTCGTCTGGGATCATGTAGAGCTCTTTGAAGCTGCACTGAAACTGACCTTCAACCCGTTGAACCCCAGTGAAGTCCACTATATGGAGAAAAATCCTGGAATGTTTTCCTCAAAAACCTTCATTTCTTTTTGATTGAAGAAAGAAAGACATGAACATCTCGGATGACATTGGGGTGAGTAAATTATCAGGAAATTTTAATTCTGAACTGAACTAATCCTTTAAGGAACCAACCAGGAGTGTTTATATACTGATCTTCTCTCAGCACAGACAGATTGTCATCTCTGATATTCGACAGCATGTTGACTGAGAGGCGTGTACATGAGGAGGCGTGTCGACACAATCAGTGGTTACACAACATGACACACCTTAACAGGAAGTACAGAAGACCATCTCTGGCTGTGCTCCACCAGACATGTGAACTTCAGTTCTGGGAAACACAACGGGGGTTTCTTGAGTCAGGTGTACAAGAACTCCTGAGAAGAACGAGTGGGAGGAGGTTATGCTGTCATATGGTGCCATGCAAATGAGTGTTATGCAATGTTTAGATTATGGTAAACATTATGGTCATGTAAAAGATGGATGTTCACAGCAATCAGAGGATTTGAAAGTTGGAAGGTTTTACTGTACAAACCCAACATCCAAGAAACTGCCTGTAGACAAGTCTTACATCATGTTTCTGACATGATTTAGTAAGTAATTGTTTGTTTTGTCCCTCTAGCCAAAATAAATATATAAATAAAAATGCATGCATTTTGTCTAAGAACATTGTTTTGGTTGTGCTTCAGCTCTGTGTAACTGTGTATGAATATAACCCTCTGTTAGAGAGCTATATGTCACTTTATCTGTTCAATAAAACATCTTACTCACCTGCTGAGTAATAAAAACGCAATCTCCGCATCGCTTTCAAAAGATTTAAAATCCCCCAGTTTTCACCATCTCCAGGAAGACAAGCTAATGTTGGTTCTTGTTTTATTACGAGATCTGTTGCATTCATTTGTTTTGCAAGCAGATTCTTCTCTGTTCTGTGTTTGTTTAAAATGTAAATTGTGAAAACTAACTTCTGCCAGTCCCACACCAGACACGCGTCAAAGAGCCGGCGTGGTGAAAAAAGGGTCTCCTGCAGTGATTCCATTGGTTCCACTGACTTTTATTTTTAGCGCCTGAAAAATCAGTTATATTTCCTGCAAAATCATGTTATGATTTATATAGTTTAAAATATGTTCTAATGACCTTTTAAATGACATGGTTCATAACTGAAGCTATAGGTTGTGAAATCAAGCATTTCTCATTCTTACTGTTGTTTTTTTTAGTTAGCCTATGTACGAGCATAGCATACATCTACCTCATTAGCTTGCTAGCTTAGTTCATATTATATTATGTATGCTTTCAATATAGTTCCCAATTACATGTTCCAAATTAATGATGTCTGTGTGTGCTTAGCATGATAATTAATTGATTAAAAAAGTATAATAGTAATATTATATACTATACCACTGTTACAGATCCCTTGTTCCCCTGGACTCCATTTCCCAAGATCCTCCTGTTCTCCACACCTGCACCCACTTCCTCGTCATCTCCCCATCTTCACGGATCACCTGCACCTGGACTCTCTCATTAGCACACCCTTTATAATGCACTCACCCCCTGCACTCCTTGTCTGTCCTGAATGTTAGTTTGATGTGTTGATGTGTGTATCCTCGCTACTATTGTGAATAAACGCTCTACTTTGTGGATATCTGTTACCGACTCATCTCTACCACACCAGCACGTAACAGAAGGACAGACCCAAACCGCTGGATATCCACAAGCCAACAGATGGGGTTATTTCTGATTCCTGTGGCTCCAGCTCCCCCACAGCCTCTCACGCCGACATCAGCGGCTGACCAGCTCATCAGCATCTTCCAGGTGGGACGTTCGCTGGAGAGGTATGTGGAGGAGTTTGTTGAGTTGGCTTATTTGACAAACTGGTCGGATGCTCGGTTGATCGCCCTGTTTTTGGATGGACTGGGCGAGGACACTATCCGTTTTGAAGAACCTGTCGATTATGTTTCCTTAACTGATGCTATAAATTTAGTTTTGTATTTAAATTGCTCCAATTTCTTGGTCCAAGAGGTTCAGGATATGTGTCCATCTCGTCCAGTTCCCCCGAAACAGAGGTGGCCAGGCCAGTTTGTCAAGCTCCATCTTCCTCCACATACCCCTCAGGAATGTTTCCCCTGTGTCCTGCCGGGCCCCCAAATCTCCTCTGGGCCCGGTACATCCAAAAGGAGGAAGAGGAAGAAGGGCGAGCGCTCTCCAGTCTCCTGCGAGCCAGTCTCTCCAGTCTCTCCAGAGCCCGCTCCAGTCTCTCCAGAGCCCGCTCCAGTCTCTCCAGAGCCCGCTCCAGTCTCTCCAGAGCCCGCTCCAGTCTCTCCAGAGCCCGCTCCTGTATCTCCAGAGCCCGCTCCTGTATCTCCAGAGCCCGCTCCTGTATCTCCAGAGCCCGCTCCTGTATCTCCAGAGCCCGCTCCTGTATCTCCAGAGCCCGCTCCTGTATCTCCAGAGCCCGCTCCTGTATCTCCAGAGCCCGCTCCTGTATCTCCAGAGCCCGCTCCAACCCTGTGCGAGCCGCCAGATCTGGACTGGCTTATTGACTTTTTAACGAGCCCTCAGCTCCAGCCGCCGCCTACGAGCCCTCAGCTCCAGCCGCCGCCTACGAGCCCTCAGCTCCAGCCGCCGCCTCGAGCCCTCAGCTCCAGCCGCCGCCTACGAGCCCTCAGCTCCAGCCGCCGCCGACGAGCCCTCAGCTCCAGCCGCCGCCTACGAGCCCTCAGCTCCAGCCGCCGCCTACGAGCCCTCAGCTCCAGCCGCCGCCTACGAGCCCTCAGCTCCAGCCGCCGCCCTACGAGCCCTCAGCTCCAGCCGCCGCCTCGAGCCCTCAGCTCCAGCCGCCGCCTGCGAGCCCTCGGCTCCAGCCGCCGCCTACGAGCCCTCAGCTCCAGCCGCCGCCCTGCGAGCCCTCAGCTCCAGCCGCCGCCCTGCGAGCCCTCGGCTCCAGCCGCCGCCTACGGGCCCTCAGCTCCAGCCGCCGCCTACGAGCCCTCGGCTCCAGCCGCCGCCCTACGAGCCCTCCGGCTCCAGCCGCCGCCTACGAGCCCTCAGCTCCCGGCCGCCGCCTACGAGCCCTCAGCTCCAGCCGCCGCCTACGAGCCCTCGGCTCCGGCCGCCGCCTACGGGGCCCTCAGCTCCAGCCGCCGCCTACGGGCCCTCAGCTCCGGCCGCCGCCTACGAGCCCTCAGCTCCAGCCGCCGCCTACGAGCCCTCAGCTCCAGCCGCCGCCTGCGAGCCCTCAGCTCCAGCCGCCGCCTACGGGCCCTCAGCTCCAGCCGCCGCCTACGAGCCTCAGCTCAGCCGCCGCCTACGAGCCCTCAGCTCCAGCCGCCGCCTACGAGCCCTCAGCTCCAGCCGCCGCCTACGAGCCCTCGGCTCCAGCCGCCGCCTACGAGCCCTCAGCTCCAGCCGCCGCCTACGAGCCCTCAGCTCCAGCCGCCGCCTACGAGCCCTCAGCTCCAGCCGCCGCCTACGAGCCATCAGCTCCAGCCGCCGCCTACGAGCCAACAGCTCCAGCCGCCGCCTACGAGCCCTCAGCTCCGGCCGCCGCCTACGAGCCCTCAGCTCCAGCCGCCGCCTACGAGCCCTCAGCTCCAGCCGCCGCCTACGAGCCCTCAGCTCCAGCCGCCGCCTACGAGCCTGCCGCTCCAGCCGCCGCCTACGAGCCTGCCGCTCCAGCCGCCGCCGCCGAGCCAAGTTCTCCAGTCTCCGCCGCCGAGCCAAGTTCTCCAGCCTCCGCCGCCGAGCCAAGTTCTCCAGCCTCCGCCGCCGAGCCAAGTTCTCCAGTCTCCGCCGCCGAGCCAAGTTCTCCAGTCTCCGCCGCCGAGCCAAGTTCTCCAGTCTCCGCCGCCGAGCCAAGTTCTCCAGTCTCCGCCGCCGAGCCAAGTTCTCACGGCTCCGCCGACGAGCCAAGTTCTCACGTCTCCGCCGCCGAGCCAAGTTCTCCAGTCTCCGCCGCCGAGCCAAGTTCTCCAGTCTCCGCCGCCGAGCCAAGTTCTCCAGTCTCCGCCGCCGAGCCAAGTTCTCCAGTCTCCGCCGCCGAGCCAAGTTCTCCAGTCTCCGCCGCCGAGCCAAGTTCTCCAGTCTCCGCCGCCGAGCCAAGTTCTCCATGCTCCACCGCCCTAAAGCCCACTCCTGCCCACAGAAACAATCCCTTCCTCAGACTTTTAAAGACTTGCCTTAAATTCCCCATGTATTTTTTGGGGGGGGGGCCTAGTACCCGTTCCGGTACCTTGGGGTGGGGAACTCCTGGGCGGGGGTTCGGAGAACGCCAGAGCCCACCAGGGCTCCTGACCCTCCATGGCAGCCCGCTGCACCTGACCCTCCATGGCAGCCCGCTGCACCTGACCCGCCATGGCAACCCGCTGCACCTGACCCGCCATGGCAGCCCGCTGCACCTGACCCGCCATGGCTGCCCACGGCTCCAGACCCGCCATGGCTACCCACGGCTCCAGACCCACCATGGCTGTCCACGGCTCAAGACCTGCCATGGTTCATGGATCCGCCCTGGAGACCTCCGTTCCTGTCCGCTCCTCTCCCTGCACCTGCATGAGATCTCCAGGGCGCCCGCCCCCCCCTCCCGGTGTCTCCATCTACGGCGCGAGGTCGCGCCTACCGGGAGGGGGGAGTACTGTTACAGATCCCTTGTTCCCCTGGACTCCATTTCCCAAGATCCTCCTGTTCTCCACACCTGCACCCACTTCCTCGTCATCTCCCCATCTTCACGGATCACCTGCACCTGGACTCTCTCATTAGCACACCCTTTATAATGCACTCACCCCCTGCACTCCTTGTCTGTCCTGAATGTTAGTTTGATGTGTTGATGTGTGTATCCTCGCTACTATTGTGAATAAACGCTCTACTTTGTGGATATCTGTTACCGACTCATCTCTACCACACCAGCACGTAACAACCACATTGCTATTATTGTTTAAAATTAATATTAAATTACTTTTACAGAACATAGAATGTTGCAACAATCCTTATCCTTATTTATAAAATTAATTTTTAGGCATGGTTGTGTTTCCAGTTTGTTTTATTATGCAATACATTTATATTTCAAGCATGTTGTTTGTGCACTTAATCTAACAAACATCATACAATAGTAAAATATGTTATAATTGGTCAAGATATTGTGATTAAAAACTTTTGATCAGGCATTACCTCCTAGGTCCTAAAGGAGACCCGATTCATTTATTATTTTATGTTTGGAAATATAATTTTTTTTAATTGAATTGTTTGTTTGATGTTTATTTAATGCGTATTGCTGTCAAAACCACTCAAATCATTCATATTTGTATTACTTTAATTGTATAATAGTAATAATAATAATAATAATGAATGCTATTATTATTATTATTATTATTTACCTTAATATTATATACTGCTACATTAGGTGACACCAACAAAAGTAACTTTATCAGTTGTAAATGTTGTTAAATGTAACTACATTTTCACTTTCTTTCACTGGCTTTACGTTTCCTCACAGTTTGGTGGTCAAGTAGAGGTCATGTTTGTTTTAATACATACCAGTGAGGATCCCAGATAATGTGATGGGACAACTTCTGCAAAGATGTTATGAAATAATGGAACGTTATGAAATGACGGAATTATGTAAAAACATAATTTTGCAACAGTGTTATTAAACAAAGGGTGTATTATTATATCCGATTCAGAAAGAAGTAAAATAAACCAGTTGCAGTCATGTATATGAATATGATTGTCTAGAAAATGAATCACTTCAAGTGTAAACCTGTCTTTATTGTGTCACATTACTTTATGTCACACCATCGCTCACATTGGGCAACAGTGCAAACAAACAACGCTATTTGTGTTCACATATCACCTGATCATACATTACGTGAGGTTCAATTTCATTTGGAAGAACTGCTGACAGTTAAAATTGTGCTCAACTGAAACTCGGCTGGTGCATAACTCTCACATTACAGGTGCTAAAGTGGCTTCTTCGCCAAGCACCCCACCATAAAACCACACTATGCATTCTTTTTTCATTTTTGCAGTGTTCGTGCTAGAGACAGAAAACTTCAAAGAATCTTTTGACAATAACTACAAAACTTCCTCTAGCATAACACAGTCTACAGTCAGACAGCATTGCATTGCCAAGTACTTACATAACTTATTTATCATATAACTACCGCCCATATTATTGCCCCACTTTATGAAAGAATGGTAAATCTTTTGTAACTGGATATACTGTACAAACAGGCATTATATAACTTGCAAAGTTGTACATTTGCAATCTAAAGAAAAAGGAGACTGTATCTAAAGGCACTAAAATATTTACATGGCACAACTCCAATTAAAACATGCAAAGGCATTGCTGTGGATAAGGACAATAACTCAAATGGCTCACTGATAATTTAGTGAAATTATAGTCTTTAGTCAATGCATTATGTACTAATCACCTTGTTCAGAAGTGACAAGACATGCATTGCAGTGTGGATGTGCATTAAAGCGACCATTATCACTGTAAGAGAGACTGCCATCGAAAAGTTGATCATGTTTCCCACAGAAGTTATAAATAAAATGTTTAATATGGCTAACATGATACTCAACTGAGTAATACTTAAAGCTGCAGTTATGGAATAATCATCTTTACGTGGGTTGTGCGTCGGCACGGCTCCTCAGCGTGGATGAATCTAATGTTTGCTGTCAGTCACTGTACTTCAGATTCACCGATTCTATGTCTTGGAAGTATGACCAAAATAATAATTTTCAACGGAAAACAAGTAACATGTCTGCCACTTTGTTCTGACCAACTGAGATAAAAGCATTACAATAAATCCTGCTGACAATGCGTGATCAAACCGTGAAAATTATTATAATTGTTATACTTTGTTCTCAAACTGTTAATGTTAACAACATCAGCAATGCGTGACTATGTGCATTTAGTGTGAATTAGCGTTGACAGATTTCGATTTCTGTACAGTCTAATCTGTAGCGTTAATTTGTCATACCATACAATATGCCATCAAAATGATAAGTTGCAACATGCAATATAGCCTACTAGCTAGCCTCATAGACAGTAAAAGAAATGGACACAGCGACCCCATTGGAACTCAATTGAGACAAGTGAAGCCCATTTTTAGCTATTTTTAGCACTTCCGTTTCTGACGCGCAGACTCAAACTAAGCTTGGAGACGTCAGCAACCTGTCTGACAGATGTAAATCTTCTAGTAGCTGTGCGTGCAAACTGCCATCTTTAATCTTGCAGAGATGGCGAGCTTGAGCGGGGAGTTCTTTGGCGTGAGTGAGCAGGAGTAAGTATTCTGATTAATTATTTTAAGTATTTTAAGTATTTTAAAATGTAATGCCAGTACGCCATATTAAGTTAATGCATACTATTGCCTGCGAGCTTCTCCTCCTGTCTGTACGGTAATTTCTCTACTGTGCAACAGAGAGTCGAGTGGTTATGACGCAATCGTTAGCCTATTTTTACAAAAACTGTATCTACGGGGCCATAATGTAACATAGAAGGTAATGGAGCCCTTTATACATTGTCGTGTATCTTTACATATAAATAATGGACAAATGGAGTCTTTAAACGCCTCAGATGTAAAGTTATTCACTGTCAAAGTGACGTCAAAATGAATGGGAGTCAATGGGGATGCTAACGCAAGTGAAGTTCTGCTACAAGATGGCGGCACGCGGCCGACTTCAACATCCGGTCAACTTCCATGGGCACTGGCTAGCCTGGGACTCTTCTTTATGTAAACAGACGTGACGTAATGACGCAAAGAAGAACGGCGGCATGTTCGAAATTCCCGCGGAAACCTACCAGTACCTCCCGAATTAGAAAACATTATTGCAAGCTTGCCGTTGTGAATCGCGGGTGAACACTGTGTGACTTTGGCCACTATTTGGTCGTCCGAGACAAATTTTGAGAAGCCTAAAAGATTCCTATAATCCTAGGCTAAAATCTATAGTCTTTGATCGCTAGTTTGACATGTTCACAGACAGCCGATTAATGACCATTGCGATCAAATTTTACCTCCGATTTGGCGCACAGTCCTGCGTGAGGATCATGTTCAAGCAACAATCGTAAAGGACTATTATAAATCGCACAGTGTGCACCAGGCTTAAGGTGAGGTGATAGTTTTGAATAATGGCTGATTATATGTGTGTGTGTGTGTGTGTGTATATATATATATATATATATATATATATATATATATATATATATATATATATATATATATATATATATATATATATATATACCAGGGGCGTTTCCTCCGAGTAGGCAAGGGAGGCAGTGCCTCCTCAAAAAAACAGGATGAGAAAATAATCCATATTACATATAAAACAACACAAATATAACAAATTATGACATTTAAAAGAGCGCAAGTCACGCATATTTCTCAAGGAACATTGCCCAACAGCGACACCCGCAGGTAAAGTTACACAGAGGAGTCATGCCTCCCTTTCCTCTCATAGGAAACCATATAAAATCATCAGAACCCCGGCGTGCGGTGAGTTTTGTGGGGGGTAATTGGGAATGAATGGGGGAAAGTCACGTGAGAGGAGGCAATGTCTCCATCGCGCTATGATTGGATGTAATTGGTTGTGATTGGATATGATTGGCTTGTGCGATAAATCCCGCCTCTTGTTGACGTGCACGCTCCGCGCGTCAGTTTGAATGAACAAATGATGGCGTCAATGGGAAGACTAATTGAAAAGTAAACAGATCACCCAGTTAGATATCACTGCTCAATGTCACGTCAAAATCAATCTTGAAATGGACTGAAAGCATGATGACTGCGTTTTTTTTAAACTATTTAATTAAAAATACAATTAGTGTCTGTGACACGGTGTTTACGGAGCATGACTGATCCAAAATATCCTAGGTTGACAATTAAAAATAAAAACCGCAATACACAAATAAAATATATTGTTTAAATTATTGCCTTTAGTTATTATTTTGAAATGAATATAGTAATGCTTAAAACACTAACTTGATGAGACTGACTTGTTCTGATTATAAAATTACAAAATAGAATTGTATTTTGTTTCTTTTTTGATGTACTGTAAAGTAACGTTCATTTAACAAGGAAGATGTGTCAACTTAAAGAGTAATGCACATGAATTTACATTGTTTCATAAAAAAAAAAAAAGTGCCTCCTCATTTCAGAACACCACTGATATATATATGAATATAAAGACTATATAGAGACAAAGCACAGTGTTAAAGATAAAAAAGCTTTATTGACACAAGTTTCGTGATCATAAGAACAAAACATGTTGATGCAAAGCTTGACTAAAAAATAATAATTTAAAGTTGTTTCCCACTCTCCCCTTCATATGGGATAATATATTCCCTGTGGGAAGACATTTATGGGCAAATGCAAGATGTGAGAGAAATTGCATTTAACAAAAAGTGTGGAGCAAGTGCGAAACTTGCAATTTATTTGTGAGCAGTCTGAATAAATAGATAGTGCACAAGAGAGGGAAAGCAACCAAGAGGGATATGATAACGTCATTTATCATGATGACCCCACTTTCCCTGAGGACCTGCATTTGAGTCCCACCCTGTTCAAACCACACAATCTTTTGTCTGTTTATTTTAGAATGGGCTGCAGCTGCTGGAACTATTCCTATTACTTTTATTCCCATTAGTGTGAACATGGCCGTTTCCCTCATACATTATGTTCTTCTACAAAAGGTACAGTAAAATTATTTATCTTAAATAGGAAAAAAAAAAAAAAAAAAAAAAGAGAGAGAGAAAATAAACTCAGAAAGAGAGCAGAATTTGGGAAGGCAAGTTTTAGGAGCTGCGACATTCATTTTTGGATTTTCATATCTGTTTGGTTTACGTTTCCTGGAGACATAATGATCCTATCTCACTAAATGCAAAGCACAAGCGGATCACATTGGGTTTAAACCAATTCCTTTTCTCATTTTCCAACATTTAGCTTTCAAAATACCTGTGCGGTTTTCAACCCTGACTAGAAAAGAGACCAGACCTCTTTGTGTAATCTATACATACATAACCTGTGCTAGTCCATACAGCAGACACAAAAGAGAACAGGAATATGATTATTTACAGACCATGGATCTCTCTTCTGTATCACTATAAATCTTTGTAATATGTACATATTTCCATTGTCCATGAGCAGGCTCAGTTGGCCTGAGCGATGCGGGAGTCCGAGCCGATGAAGTTGAGCATCGTCTGGACTAACTCCGGCAGATCGTAGTCGTGCTTCCAGCCCCAGTCATTGCGGGCGTTTGAGTCATCGAAGTTCATGGGCCAGCTGTCAGCTACGTAGACAAAAACAAGATCACACTCAATATTTTGCACCATTTATTTACACCAAATGTTTGCCGATGGTTCTGAGGCTCATACCTATGGCCTGTCGTACAGAGTCGATCTCATATGTGACCTGAAGGTCGGGCAGCTGTTTCTGGACCTCGTTTGCAAGTTCCTCTGGAGTGAAGCTCATGGCATTGATGTTGTAGGTGCGCATACTGAGCGTTTCCGCCGGCGCCTCCATCACCTCCAGCGTGGCTCGCAAACAGTCATCAATGTACATCATGGGCAGCCGTGTATCTGGCTTCAGGTTGCACTCAAACTTGCCGGCCTTGACGGCGTCGTGGAAAATCTGCACGGCATAGTCTGGAAAAGCCAAAATAAACAGACTTTCGTGACTTTTTTTTTTTTTTTTTTTTGGCCAGCAGTCTCGACTGACGCTCATCTAGCTGTAACAGTAAAACAGTAACAGCTGTTAAAGTACTTTTCAGGTTTTCACATGTGACTTCAGGCAGTTGGGGAGGTGTGGTTCAAATAGCTGGCTTGCATTGGTGCAGGCTATCAGTATATCTAAAAATACTTGAAGCAAACAACACCCCGTTTTGAGCATGTGCCAGTTGCATAACTTCATTTACGTACGTGAGCAAGGTCATGTGCAGGGCCTAAAACTAAGGTTTTGCCTCAGCTGCCAATGGCTGGTGAAAATGGCCATAAATATATATATACATATATACATATATATATATATATATATTTTTATTTTTTATTTTTTTTTAAACTGTTTTTGCAAAATCAGGCAGTGAAAATTCACAATTCTCTATTCCAGTTTCGATACCAGAGCTAAACCTACTAGCCTTACTAATGTAAATTTAAAACATTATTAAAGAAAAGTAAACAGACAGTAATAAAATAAGAACAAATAATCAAATTACAAGCATAAGCACAAATAAATACAATATAACAAATATACAAATGAAATAAACAGCGCTTATGTTTTTCAGGTTGGTCTGACAGTAGATTTCAGGTACAGAAATTTAATAAAGTAAAGAAATGTAAACATTCTTCACTGTATAAACTAAACATCCATTCATTATTAAAATTACAAAAGTTATTCAGTCAAGAGCAGTGAGTGATTTTGTCTTTGTCCTTTGTTGTTCGATTAACATTAAAAACACAGACAGCAGCAGGAATATTAGGCTGCTGTCACTTTAAGAGCGAATGCACAGATCTAATATACTGTTACACATGTGTTTACTTTCTCAACTGTTTACGTTCACTTAAGACATAACTGACTATTTACTAGGATTTTTGAGTGAATTTGTGCACAAGAAGATGTGAAAGAGAGCAGTTTAGTAGCGGCTTTCTGTGCACGTGCTTTCAAACAAAATGAGCACCCTTACTAACGCTTAAATATTTAAATTGTCAAGGCTTAATCTTTCATGATGATGCAGCACTGACCCGTCAACTGTCCCAAGCATCGTTCACGTTCATGCATTGTTATATAAAAATTTTACCTGCCAAATGGCAAGTAACAACGTTTTTATATTCTCGCCAATATATTTTTACTCGCATTTGGCAATTGGCGAGTGTTAATTTTAGGCCCTGCCTTTGTGATTCATTTTACATTAACATTAATTTTGTGCCAAGTATACTACAAATACATTCACATATTTATGTGCTAAATAAAAATACCCTGCAATTGTACTTTTGGTATACTAAACCAGTATACTTAAAGTCTGCTACATTGGAACAACTCATTTTGTACTTAATGCACTTTAATTGGGCAGAAGTAGTGCTGAGGTCCAACTAAAGATATACTGAAGTATATTCGAATGTGCTGGTGCACTGTAAATATCATGCATTTAAAGACTGATATTATATAAAGATCATAAAATCCTTATTAATAGTGATATTAAAACACTTTTAGGCATAATATTAAGAAATGTGCATCGTGCAATAAAGAAATACTCCAAATAAAGTCTTAAGTGATATGTCAGTAAATATGTTAATGGATTTGAAGTGTACTTAGTATGAAATAATTGGTATAGGTTTTTTTTTTTTACTAGGGTTGTCTTTTGGCAAAAGTTCAACATACCTGTCGTGCCACCGCCGGGCTGCGAGTCTGCAGAGATGATGCCGGGATACCGCAGACAGCGGAAGTCAAGGCCATAGCGGTGGTGGTAGTACTAGGGAGAAAGAATCATGGGTAAAGATTAACATTCTGAGTGACAAAGCCCAGAAAACAGGTGAAATACTTTTCATATGTACTGAAATAACGTTCACCCGTGTCTTACCTCCCCCATGAGCTCCGCATGGACTTTAGAGACGCCATATATGGTACGTGGTCTCTGCACACAGAGGTCAGGTGTGGGGTTTCGAGGTGAAGTCGGTCCAAAGGCACCAATGGTGCTGGGCACAAAGAGCCGAAGCCCGTGTTCTGCTGCAATGTCTAGGATGTTGTGTAGTCCTACAGGGGGAAAAAAACATTTTAAAATTTATTTACATTTTCAAGTTAAGCTATTTTAATAGTAAGATCAAAGCAGCTGAGAATAAATAGAAACACTATATATCTTTCTGAAATTCTAAACATTTTCCAGTTTAAAAACATCTATTAAAGTACTTCAATGAAGTAGATTATTATGAGAAGTATAAAGAATGTTAAATCTAATTGTATTGTCTAAATCAGCCACTAACAAAACATGGTAAGGCACTGCGCTGCGTTCAGGCTTTCTAAAATCTGACCTGTGATGTTGACTGCTCGTGCCAGTGCCACATTCGATTCCCCGACGGCACTTAGAAGAGCACTGTAATGCACTAACCAGGTGATCCTGTTATTTACTACGATCTCTCGTAAGTTCTTGTAGTCCAGAATGTCAGAGTAGATGAAGGGTCCTGTGTGGAAGTGGTTGAGAAAAGTTAATCGACATGTCAGCATGTTCTGTCAAAGCTCTGTGCCTTGAGTATTGCATATGTTAAAAAGTTTAACTGACTGATAAGAGGAAAAAATGATTACGCGGATTCATAACGCTCCGAAGCTTCCTGAAGTAGTGTTTTGAAGTCGGCCATCACTATATAAGTCGTTATTTAGTTTTTTTGGCACACCAAAAATATTCTCGTGGCTTTATAATATTAATATTGAACCACTGTACTCACATGAACTGATTTAAATATGTTTTTAGTACATTAATGGATCTTGAGAGAGGAAATGTCATTGCTGGCTATGCAGGCCTCACGGAGCAATTGGATTTCATCAAAAATATCTTAATTTGTGTTCTGAAGATTAACGAAGGTCTTACGGGTGTGAAACGACATGAGGATGAGTAATGACATTATTTTCATTTTTGGGTGAACTAACCCTTTAACATATGGAAATTATCAATTATCCTTAACAATAACTTTGCTTTAAATGGATATGGCTTATGTAAGGTAATGGTAACAAACCCATAGAGTCACCTATAGAGAACTAATAGAGAATAAAGTTATATATATTAAGAAATCATAAGCTTTCATTTGAGATGAACAAAAGACGTACCACTGTGAAAGACGTTGCTTGGTGGTTTCCTGATATCTGAGAGGATCACGTTGTTCTTTCCAAATCGCTTCCTATGAAAGAGGAACAGTTTTCATGTAAAAATTAAGTTGCATCTGAAAATGCAAAAACTTAACCGATTTTACTGTAACATACATACCTTAAGAGTTTAGCGAGCCCAACACCTAGTTGCCCAAGGCCGCCTGACAGAGAGAGAGAGAGAAAAAAATGAATGATGAAATATTCTGCAAAAAACACAGAAGGGAAGTCAAGAACCACCCTTCTTAAAAACATGCTAAAACATGGTGAGAATTACACAAGTGCCTACTTTTTAAACAAAAAGACGCATTGATACGGTCATTTTCATACCTGTGATGAGAACTTTGGGGTGGTCCGTCTCAGAGAAGGACACAGAATGAAAGCTGGCATCAGATCCGGAGGTGACCTGACGCGGGGAAAAGCTGATGTTGCGTATTGCCACCGTCACAGGCTGACATCCACACGCAGGGGCCAGCAGGGCCTGCTTCGCCACCTTACTAAGGGCTCTGACGACTGGCATACTCAGTTACCTTCAAAAACAAAAGGATAGACAGGTGTTGAGAATAGTTTGAACGGTCATCATTTACTCACCATCATGTCCTTCCAAACCTGTATGACTTTCTTTCTTCTGTGGAACAATGATGTCAGCCTTAGTCACCATTCACTTACAGAGCATTTTCTTCAACACAATGGTGGTGAATGGGAACTAACATTGTCATTCTGCCCAACTTCTTTTTTTTTTTTTGGGTCCATAGAAGTAAGTCATACAGGCTTGTCTATATATAAAGGCTTTGGATTGACATTTCGAGTCAAATATTGAACATATGTTTCTTACATCAAACTTAATCACAGGATACTGAGTCCAGGCAATTTAAATACGTGAAATCTAAACAAATTTGAATGAATTAAATCTAGTGTAATGCGCCTCAAAGTTCATCTTTCGTTTAAGTTCATCCAATAAACTAGATAACTCAGTACATTTCCAGGTTGTCATTGTCGGACCTACCTTGCAAACGTAAAGGCATGAAAGGAATGAAGGATGTAATTTGAGTCATATTTATACGACCCCGCCTTCGTCGCCAGCCAATCAGAACGCGAGAACTGTGCACGGGCACCGCGCCGAGCACTGTGGCAAGAAGCCGAACTCATCCTTCAACCTGACCTCTAAAGACTTCATTGTGCCAAGTCTGTGCGGACTGTTCTGTTCATGTCCACTGTTTTTGCTGAACAATACCATTACACACAACCAGAGCCGTATATCAGCCGGTTTGATCTTGAATGGAAAGGTCAGTCAGTCTTCTGGGAATTTAGATCAGTTTCAACTGGTTGTAAAAGGCTTTTCCATAGGGTTAAGTTACACCGTTGATATGGCAAGCCGTTTTAGCATTTATTCATTCTCAAGATATGAATTTTTGATATCAACAATTAAATTTTCAGTAGTTAAATGCTAATTTTTGATCTCAAGAATTACATTTCCATTAGTAAACACTAGAATTCTTGATATCTGTAATTGTATTTTCACTAGTGAAATGTCACCATAGGCTGCCATTCAAATTCAATTGCTGATATCAAGAATTGATTTCTTACTAGTTGAAATTCCAATTTCACATATCAGAAATACAATTCTTACTAGTAAAAATGCAAATTTTTGATATCAATAATTCAATTGTCACAAGTTGAAACATCAGTTCTTGGTATCAACAATTGAATTGCTACTAGTAAAAATGTTCATTTTTGATATCTGAAAACGTATTTCTGATATCAATATAATTTCAGATATCTAAAATGGCTTTCTTACTAGTAACAATCACATTTATGACTAACATTGTCACTAGTCACAATCAAAGTATTGATATCAAAAATTAACATTGTAACTAGCAATTCAATTGTTGATATCAAGAACTGACATTTCAACTAGTCACAATGTATTTATTGATATCAAAAATATGATTTTTACTATTAAGAATTATATTTCTGATATGTGAAATTGGAATTTCAACTAGTAACAAATAAATTCTTGATATCAACAATTGAATTGTTACTAGTAAAAAATATTCATTTTTGATATCTGAAAACGTATTTCTGATATCAATATAATTTCAGATATCTAAAATGGCTTTCTTACTAGTAACAATCACATTCACAATATCAGAAACTAACATTGCCACTAGTGACGATCAAATTATTGATATCAAAAATTAACATTACTTCAATTGTTGATATCAAGAATAAATATTTGCACTAGTAACAACGATTATGACTTTTACTAGTAAGAAATGTATTTCTGATATGTGAAATTGGAATTTCAATTAATAAGAAATCAATTCTTGATATCAACAATTGAATTTGAATGGCAGCCTATGGTGACATTTCACTAGTGAAAATACAGTTACAGATATCAAGAATTATAGTGTTTACTAATGTAAATGTAATCAAAAATTAGCATTTTAACTATTGAAAATTCAATTGTTATCAAGAATTCATATCCTGAGAATGAATAAATGCTAAAACGGCTTGCCATATCCATGGACATAATCCTGGTTGACTTGGCTTGGTTCATACTTTATCCTGGGGTTAGTCATTAATCCTATGTAGACGTGTTTCGAGATTGTAACCCCATATTAAAGTTCTTATTTTCTTATATTAGACTAAGACAGCACGCGACGAGCACGCGCGGACCCTTATTAATAAATCTGTGCACAAATATCGCCACGTAGGCCCACTTATATATTCACATATCATACAGACAACATAATACGGTCTCTTCATAACCCATTTAACCAGTCTGCTGCCGTTTTTCGCCATTTTTATCCGTGTTACTCGGAAATGGAGACTAAACTGCGAATATTTAAAGAGATGAGCACTTCAATGATAGATTGTCTGTTGCTACACAACTCGCTGTATCATTCTTGTGGCTTTGCCACTTCATTTCGGCCAAGTAGTTTAATAACCCAGAGTCTAAAGCAGTGTTTCAAAATGACAGTTATCTAACCCAGGGTTAAATCTAGCCTTTATAGCTGTAAGGCGGACTATGTGAGGAACGTGAGCAAAGTGACGTGCTCACGACGACGACACCCATGAATGAACGTCTTAAAATCATTTTCTTGATTTATATACTCTATGTTTCACATAAACCCCTTAAATTTTGTATACTATCGTAACACTAAAGGGAAGTCTTAACGAGACAAAATGAGGAAGAGACAAAGACTCTTGAGCTTCATTATTTAGGCCTACTAAGAACGATAAAAGCGATTCAGCAGATAATGTAAAATAAACAATGAACTATAATGCATTTTATCTTTCTAGTCAATGCCAGGAAGGTTTTAATTGCAAAAAAAAAAAAAAAAAAAAAAAAATCAATCGATTTCAGTAAATGAATTCACTCACCTATTGACTCGAATTAGAATCAGCGATCTGGCCAAAAAACGTGTTTTTCAGGTCTCCGTGAGCAGCTTTATCTGGTTTCCGTCACTGATGCTCCTTCGGTATCTCCAGTATTGCATCAGCCCCGTGGAGGCTTTATACCCGCAGCGCAAGAGGCTTTCAAGAGAAGCCGGCTGCGCCCTGATTGGCCAGCGCTGGAGGTGAGGCCCTGGCCACGCCCCCCTGACGTCTGTAGCACTGAAACATGACGACTGAGGGTCTCTTCAGGGTGGCACATGTTCAACCACCCTCTTTGATTATGAGAGGGGGGTTGGAAAGTGAGAGACAGAAAGCGCATAGTAAAGAGATGCATTTTGCATTTCTTGTAATAGATTTTGTAATCTGATACGGAGGATCAAACCTACAAACAATGAGAATTTAAATTTCTCTAAATTTAGTAAGATTTTTAAAGTCAGCATGAAACAGAAGTTGTGATAGTATTTGTGACGTATATCCGAGTGAAACGTGTGGTGAGAAATCCAGTCCCCCACAGGAATTTGGTTTCCTTTAGGACCCCAAATGATCCCATTGGTTCAATGGGTACTTTTAATGGGTAGTATTTTTAGCGCCTGATTATAATTCATGCAAAATCACATTATGATTTATATAGTTTAAAATGCGTTTTATTGAGCATTCATGTCTTTTAAATCACATGGTTCACGTATACTAGTATATAACTGAAGCTATAGGTTGTGAAATCAAGCATTTCTCGTACTGTTTTTTAGTTAGCTTATGTACAAGCATAGCATACATCTACCCTATGGGGTATGCATCGACGTCACTTTCCCGCCGGAACGCGCTCCCTCAGCTGGACTGAGTGGCAAAAGAACCTGCTGCGTGACTGGATTTAATGGGGAAAACTGCAAAAACGTGAGTAAAACAAACGATTACATTAAAGGTTGGACTCGAAAGTGTTCCTTACAACTTGTCAAATAAACCTAATCCATGGATATTGACATGCAGCCAGGAGTCGTGTTTCCTGACATTTATATGTGCCTGATTTGACGCCGGGGAAATACATAAAGCAAATCTGCCTGTGAATATTTTATATATCATCCAGCCCTAAAACTTGTCAGTGTTTATTTAAAAACACCCAATTATGCAGAATATAAGATAGTAGATAGAGAGTTGTCAACACAATATATAACAATAAAATATGATTTTACCTCAAAATCCAACATTTTGACACAAAATGATGCAAATCCATGTTTCTCTGCTGGAGTCCAGCTGTTTCTGTGAATTGCAGCGATCCATTTGCTTCTCTTTTCTGTAGCTTTCGGCAGTCTGTAAAATTATACCTCAGATTTCTTGTTAAATCTAATTGTACAGTCAATTGCAAAGCTCTTTGCCACTTTGAATGTGTTTTGTGTGTTTTTTTGCGACATTCACGCTGAAAACCAATGCTGCCGCTCAGTGGGCGTGACCGCAGTCATAACGGTCAACGGTGACGTCACATGCATACCTAGCAGCTTAGCCTGCTAGCATAATATATCAGGTATGTTTTTTGCTTCCAATATAGTTCCCAATTAGATTGGGCTTCAGCTTCTCGAGGAAGAAAATGTAGGGCGGGACTTGATTTTGTCCGTCGGGATTGATTGGATGGTTGAGCCATTGCTGTGATGTCATGTGACTGACAGATTTCCCCGCCCTCGAGCCAGTAAACACATCATCAGAGATGTCGCTGGAAGAAGGAAGGGAAGATATTTTGATTAAAAATTAAATGGATAGTTCACCCAAAAATAAAAATTCTGTCATAATTTACTCACCCTCAAAACCTGTATGAATTTATTTATTCTGCTGAACACAGAGGAAGATATTTTGAAGAATGTCAGTGACCAAACGGTTGGGACGCCATTGACTTCCATAGTACTTTAAGAGGGCACATTAATTAAATATAAACCAGTATAAATCAGCCTTTTTTATTGTTTCTGCTATTTCCTCCCAATGCTTGGATGACAGGTCAGATCTATTACAGGTTATGGTCAGCCACACACCATCAATATGAGTAAGCTTTCCTGTAATGCTTCAAGGCCATTTCCTCTCAAATCAATCAATTCTTTACCCTGAAAATCTATTAAAATCTCAATTGCATCACTCCAGGTGTATTTATGAGGCTTCTCGATTTAAGAGATCAATATTAGGACAGATGTGTTGTGTTGCAGGTCATGGAGCAAAAGAAGGACAAGTCCTCCTCTTTCCACAAGGTTAAAAAGCATCTTCCAACATAGTGAATGAGTAACTTTCAGTTGTTTGTCCGAGGGGTTACTTCAGGTCTGCTACCGTCTCTGTGAGCCTAATGTGTTTATTAGACATTGTTTTTACAAAATTAAACATTATTTCCAGTCATTGACTCTGGTCATCGTCACAGCTCATGAGGTCCTCTATAAGGGGCATTTGAAACTCAAGTACACGTATAGCTGCATTAGGCCCGTCCCCCAGGAAATAGTGCTATGCTCCTGATAAAGAGCAGGGGAAGCACACACGTTTGTGTGATGAGAGATATGGTGCACAGCCAGCAGTTGTATATGCAGCATATGCAATGTGAAACTGTGTTGCTGTTAACCCTATAAACTCTAAGATATATCACATACACTGATCAGACATGACATTATGAGCACCTTCCTAATATTGTGTTGGTCCCTCATTTGCTGCCAAAACAGCCCTGACCCGTCGAGACAGGGACTCCTGAAGGTGTGCTGTGGTATCTGACACCAAGATGTTAGCAGAAGATCCTTTAAATCCTGTAAGTTGTGAGGCGGATCCTCCATGGATCGGACTTGTTTGTTCAGCACATCCCACAGATGCTCCATTGGATTGAGATCTGTTATGCATCTGTTATGCCTGATTGTGTATATATACAGTAGAGTCCAAAAGTTTGGAACCACTAAGATTTTTAATGTTTTTAAAAGAAGTTTCGTCTGCTCACCAAGGCTACATTTATTTAATTAAAAATACAGTAAAAACAGTAATATTGTGAAATATTATTACAATTTAAAATAACTGCGTACTATTTAAAAATATCTGACAAAGTAATTTATTCCTGTGATGCAAAGCTGAATTTTCAGCATCATTACTCCAGTCTTCAGTGTCACATGATCCTTCAGAAATCATTCTAATATGATGATCTGCTGCTCAAGAAACATTTATGATTATTTTCAATGTTGAAAACAGTTGTGTACTTTTTTTTTCAGGATTCCTTGATGAATAGAAAGTTCAAAAGAACAGCATTTATCTGAAATACAAAGCTTCTGTAGCATTATACACTACCGTTCAAAAGTTTGGGGTCAGTAAGAATTTTTATTTTTATTTTTTTGAAAAGAAATTAAAGAAATGAATACTTTTATTCAGCAAGGATGCATTAAATCAATCAAAAGTGGCAGTAAAGACATTTATAATGTTACAAAAGATTAGATTTCAGATAAACACTGTTCTTTTGAACTTTCTATTCATCAAATAATCCTGAAAAAAATATTGTACACAAATATTTTGTACAATTGTACACATTAAATGTTTCTTGAGCAGCAGATCAGCATATTAGAATGATTTCTGAAGGATCATGTGACACTGAAGACTGGAGTAATGATGCTGAAAATTCAGCTTTGATCACAGGAATAAATTACTTTGTCAAATATATTCAAATAGAAAACAGTTATTTTAAATTGTAATAATATTTCACAATATTACTGTTTTTACTGTATTTTTAATTAAATAAATGTAGCCTTGGTGAGCAGACGAAACTTCTTTTAAAAACATTAAAAATCTTAGTGGTTCCAAACTTTTGGACTGTACTGTATATATATAATATATATATTCTAGAATAGATACCATTTTGTTTGCTTTTTTCTCTGTAGCACATGTACCACCAGTAATTAGACCTTATCAGTCATTATCATGTTGCGCTGATAAGACACTGTCAAACTGACTACTGGTAATTCATATTTTATTACCATTTATTGTTTTGTAACTGACTCTTACAGATGTCAGTTTAAATATGAAGGCTGTACATTAAACATCTTTTAATGCCCACAGAACATAGCATACTTCAGTTAAACATTTGATCAATATTACATTTTGCAAAGCAAGGCATGACAATGTACATAAGACAATTACACAAATCTTAATGATGCATGTCAGTTGATGCTACTGAAGTGCCAGAATGAATTAATAAAAAATGATTAACTTGTGCACATGTATAAAAAACCCAAAACAATAACGACTTGACTGTGTATACCCAGTCAAAACCTTCCTTAAAATAGACTGCATCATTTCTGAATGTGTTTTAGTTTAAGATAAGAACCCACTGGAATATTAAAATGACCTTTATATGCTACGAGAGATGTGACAGTAGATTTAAATATTCACTTATTTATGAAACAAATGGTTTTAAAAACCTTAATGGCACAATGAATGTATATCTTGATTTACTGAGATGTGAAATGATAGTTTTGCAGTAAACGCCTTCAGAAGAACACAATCATGTCATTCATGGAGAACTGGAGGAAAATGAAATGCTTTTTTTTTCAGAACGGAAATTGTAATAATCCCAGTGGGCTTTATTTTTAGATGTTCCTAAACAACGGCTTTGTGTAGCCTAATAAAGATCTTCATCTTCACAAAAGAAAAAAAAAAGACTTTATGTAACAAAGAGTTCTAAAGGTTGTAGATGGAGATTTATGACACTATTTTGATTCACAATATATAGAAAACAAATTTGTCTTTTTAAGCAAAATACTAAATATTATTACTCTATACAAATATTACCCGTGCACAGAAGATTTGTAAAGCAAATAGTGCCACTTTTGGCAGTCTCATATTCATGTGGCCAGAGTTATGGAAGGCTATGTAAACCATCGGTGTTATATTGAGATTATATTTAGAGCATCTCATAGTCAGTCTCTAATTCATTCCCTTTCAAAACAGCTGTTTTATAGCTGTATTGTCTATTGCACTTTGTGACACATGACAAAAAATGAAAAATGGCACATTAGCAGTCCCTTTTCTTTGAGAACATGTAAACCACAGCACCCAATTTACAATATCTAGTGAACTGCATATATATATATATATATATATATGCATATATATAACTAGCTAATCAATTCAAAGTGTTTACATTGAATAAGGAATAATAAGGACGAGTGTGGCATAGTGTTTGAGGAAGAAAACTACAGTGGTTAAGCAACAGATCTAGTGGCCATAGAGTAGAATCCACTGGAGACCAATGAAATATGTTAATGTGCATAAAGTTGAGCAGTGGAATCATAAGGAAAGAGAGAGGAGTGTAGATACATGTGTGTGGGACTCATTTCATTCTGCTGATGTCCTACGGTGTCTGCAGCGGGCTGTCCTCCGTCTCGAGCTGGGCCAGCTGTCTCCGCAGACTGTTCACTTTGTTCTGCAGCTCCTTGTTGTATTCTATAATATGGACCATCTCCTGATAGGCCTCATCCAAACACTTTGTGGAGCGATTCCAGCGAAGGAATATCCCTGCAGATAAAACAAGACATGATGGGAATATTGAAAGTAAATTTAGTCACAATGTGCCTGATACAGTGGCATGAAAAAGTATGTGAACCCCTTGCAGAATCTGTGAAAATGAGAACTATAAGAGGGACAATAAAAAATGCATGTTATTTTTTGTTTAGTACTGTCCTGAGTAAGATATTTTACATAAAAGATGTTTGCGTTTAGTTCACAAGACAAAACAATAGCTGAATTTATTAAAATAACCCCATTCATAAGTATGTGTACCATTGATTCTCAATACTGTGTGTGGTTACCTGATGATCCACGACTGTTTGTGTGTTTTGTGATGGTTGTTCATGAGTCTCTTGTTTGTCCTGAGCAGTTAAACTGAGCTCTGATCTTCAGAAAAATCCTCCAGCTCCTGCAGATTCTTCAGTTTTCCAGCATTTTTACATATTTGAACCCTTTCCAGCAGTGGCTGAATGATTTTGAGATCTGTGTTTTCACACTGAGGACAACTGAGGGACTCAAACTCAACTATTAAAAAAGGTTCAAACATTCACTGATGCTCCAGAAGGAAACACAATGCATTAAGTGAAAACTTTTAAACAGGATGAAGATGTCACATTTTTTCTTATTTTGTTTAAATATCATTGTTTTTCATTTAGTACTGCCCTTCAGAATCAACAGAAGATACTTGCATGTTTCCCGGAAGAAACATTAAGTACAATTTACCTTGATATTTGAATTCAAAAGTTTTCACCCCCCGACTCTTAATGCATCGTGTTTCCTTCTGGAGCATCAGTGAATGTTTGAACCTTTTTTAATAGTTGAGTTTGAGTCCCTCAGTCGTCCTCAGTGTGAAAAGATGAATCTCAAAATCATTCAGTCACTGCTGGAAAGGGTTCAAATATGCAAAAATGCTTGAAAACTGATGAATCTGCAGGAGCTGGAGGATTTTTCTGAAGAACAGAGCTCAGTTTAACTGCTCAGGACAAACAAGAGACTCATGAACAACCATCACAAAACACAAAAACAGTCGTGGATCATCAGGTGACCACACACAGTATTGAGAATCAATGCTTCACATTAGTGTTGCACGATATACCGGTACTAGAAAGGTATCGCGATACCCTGCTTTTAAAAACGGTACGGTTCTTAATTTTATTAGTACCGGTACTTTGTGTGCCAGCTGTATTTCCTAATGTGCGACAGCAGGGGGCAGTGTGCGTGCAGCGCGCTGCTTCTAAGGCAAATTGAGTGATTTATTCCTCTCAACTGCACAACGGCTTTAATGGTGACGAAACGAGAGGTGTGGTTGCATATACAGGTGCTTTTGCAGACCGTCCACAAATTGTTGAGAAAGCAGATGCACAAAGCAAAATATAGCATTATTTTGCTTACATTGCCGACAGTCAGGGCAAGCCCACGGACACCACAAAGCCCGTCTGCAAAATATGTTACAAAATAACGCAAGCGAAGGGAGCATCTAACTTGGCAAAGCATCTTGCCGTCAAACATCCCGATTTGTACAAAGAATTTAAAGAGCGACAGGTTAGTGAATTTGATACCAGCGTTATGTTTATGTTTTCAAAAATTAAAGTGTTATTTATATTACTCATGCAAGCAGACATCCGCAAAGAGGTGTATTATTGAGTCTAATAAGTGATATCTGGTTGCTAAAATAAAATTAATTTTAAAAAACAAATATGTGAAGGGAATATACAGTTATATTAAACCAATTTATGCTTTAATAACATTGCTCTAATTACATTATATTATTGCTCTAATTCCAATCACACAATTCGTTATTTACGTGCAGATAGTGAAGGAGGGACAGGCGGAATTGCGCTCAATGACACACAACAGAAGCGCTCTCTCTCTCTGTCGCGCGCGATCAGTTCTCCTCGCGCCTGAATAGTCAAATACACGTGCACATAGATGTGTCCATCGTGTGGAGTATCTCGCGTGAATACAGTCGGTTATGGCTTAAGTGGACGTAAACAGGTGGGTAATAACTGGATATGCGTCAGTTACGTCCATGCATTCAGCAGCCAAATTAAATAGGCCTGTCCATCATTAATGTTAAACAAACAACAAAAGATGTTAAATAAATGTAGGCTATATGTTGAATAAACCTAGTGTATCTGAAAAAAGATTATTTTTAATTTACTGTTGTTTTTGTAATTTGCTTCTTTGTTCTTTTATATAGCCTAACACAAATAACTTGCTTACATGTATAATAAAAAACAAAAACAAAAAAACAGGAAAAAAGCATAATAGCATGTTCGCTGATCAATGTTTACATGTGAATAAAAGCCTAAATTCAATCAATCGAGTCTCTTCAGAAAATTTTGACTAAACTGCTCAATTCATCTGGATTAGTTTTACATTCTCTTGTAATTGCGTAGCAGTTTATGGAGGGACAGAAATCATTCAAATTTAATTTAAAATATCTTCAGTTGTGTTTCAAAGGTCTTACTGGTTTGGAACGACATGAGGGTGAGTAATTAATGACAGCATTTTCATTTTTGGGAGAAATATCCCTTTAAAGGAACAGGGAACAAAACACTGCTGCTGCCATGGTGTTCCATATTTTTCCCCCATAATGCTGTTTAAAGAGTAGACATAGTAATATGGTTGGGCGATGTCTACCAAATTGGCATCAGACGATGTCTACAGTGAAACACTGAGATCATCTATCAGCCCAACCCTTTAGTACGATACAATTTTCAGTGATAAACCCACTCTTACAATCTGACATTGTAACAACACAGTGAAATTACACTTTAAATATAATATCTTGGAGAAAATGTCACAAGCTGAAATACATGTAAACTATGGCATTAAGCATTGAACCTAATGTCTCAGCGTATGTTTACATGTGCAGTTATAATCAAGCTACAGTGGGTTTTTTTTTTTTTTTTTTTTTGCATAGTTGAGCAGTCTTCATCTGCATAATCAAATATTTGAAGGATTAAATACACATTGCATAATTCATACTCCTGTCTTGATCAAGCGCATAACACAGAGGCATATTGTAGATTAACATACATACACATGCTGGACGAGGGCAAGCTGCAATCACATTATATAGGTCTGTTAGTCTATGAGAATGAGAACAATTTCAGTCAGACTAAAGCATTTACATGACATTTTGAAAACATTTTTTCTTTACCCTTTTGAAAAGGAAGTAAACTCTAGCATTCTTTCAAAAAGAGTACCATTAACCCTTAAATGCATGCCTCGGGTCTTTAGTGACCCGGGACATCATTCACTACCCTCCTCCTCGTTCATTTTTTAAAGTTAGACATCAACCTTCTTGGTATTCCTCAATCAATTCAATATAAAGAATATAAGAAAAAAAATCATAAAATTATAAAATAATGCCTATTTTTGTATTCATTTTTTGTAAAAATTGTATAGGGTCGCAAACGACCCGAGGTGTGTATCAGTGTAAGTATATTTTTTCTGCACAACAATAATTTAATCTTAGATGACGGAATACGTGCAATTCACCTTTATTCCACAAGGTGGCAATGTCTGATACACAATGCTCAAGTGACGACTCTTTCAGACAGAAAACGAAATAATAAGAAAACCATGAAATGGCTCAGCGATTTACTGCAGAGCAAGTACTGAACGCAATCAAATATGACTAACT
Organism: Chanodichthys erythropterus; assembly: GCF_024489055.1. Lineage (NCBI taxonomy): Eukaryota > Metazoa > Chordata > Actinopteri > Cypriniformes > Xenocyprididae > Chanodichthys > Chanodichthys erythropterus. The sequence continues at coordinate 37,007,150 of NC_090224.1, read as the reverse complement.
GTTACTGGATGGATCTGGTGAAGCTGTTAGCGATCAAAATATTGATTTTAAAGATTTTGAAAATTATATAGTTTTGAGAATATGAGAATAGACTCATATTCGTGACCTCAAACATAAAACTAGCCCATTATTTGCTGAATTTACTGGGAAATGAGCTCTGACGAGGACAGTGATGATGGCATAAAACATCTGCTCAAACTGAGCCCTTTCAAGCTCCAAAAGGTAACAAAATAAGATTTATTTTATTCTTCTGTAATTGTTACTCTAATATCAGAGGAGTTTTATATCATCACGACAGGTAGAGATCCTTCCATGTTAGATATTGATCCGGGTCGATAACGACCCGAATATGTAAGAATGATTGGCGAAACAGTCATTCATTTAAGGGTTAAGGAAATAATGTACTATTCTTTTACAAGCAAAACTGCTTTTTGATCCACCTAAGTAGGACCTAAGTATATCTGTAGGTTTTTAGTTATATATAAGATTTTAACAATTAAGCACACTTCTTCTGACATGTAAATTAACTTTTTACAAAGCCATGCCGTATCTAAAGGCTATACATAAGGAAACCTTAAACATACAGTATGACTGGAATGTTTGTCACCACACCCATGTTTCTGAGCACACGTACAGCTGATAGTATGTCAGCAGCAGAGCGCACTGGTCAATACCCACCCAACTGTGAAATTAACATTAGATAAATGTTTCTCAAAGTACCTTGAAGCATAAATTCTTTGGGCACACTGTCCCCAATACTTTCAACTACTGCTTAGATTACAAATAGATTGTTTAAACTAGCTATTTTGGTGAAAAACTTCATGACCATTATTCTAAAGTGTGGAAAATACTATTAACAAAGAATGAGTAGGTGTCTCCAAATGTTTGACTGGTAGTGTATATGTAAGGTCTAAACATATCTGCGAGTTGTTTGAGAACTGCTCATGTGACTGAAAGTGAACCCCCACAGCATTAAACTCCGTGTGAGCTTGGCTGCTTTTCCTGAAAGAGTCCCTTTCACTGCACCTTTAAAAAAGAGGCACGACAGGTTCCAGAGGTGAGGACTAAAAAAAAAAAAAAAAAAGAATGGCACAGAGGTCATCGGGTTGAGTCATTGTCACACTTCCACGTGGCGTTAATACGCATCCTCTGAAAGGTTTAAAACAAGCATTGTTGAAGTTGCTTCTTTAATGAGTTTTCAAAAGCGCTAAATGGATCATTCAATTCAAAATAAAATTAACTGGGAAATTGAGTTCATTTTATCTTTGTCTAATCTGTGCCTAGAAAACTACCATTTTTGCCTTAACACACTAAACACAAAAAATAACTTTATGAAATATAAATCATTTAAATAATACATTTTAATTAATTAATATTATTTACATTTAAATTTTATTTAAATTATTTACTTTTTTTTAATAGCATATAGTTCATAGTTTTAGTGGCTAGACGGCTTTTATTTTCATTACACCAGGAAAATTTTGTTAAACGTTTTTGAAGCGTCACTAATGCACAAGATATCTATAGGTTCATCTACAGCATGTCATGGAAGAATGGTGACGTACTGTTGCGGTCATTTCAAAACACACGCTGATCTCACAGTCCACACGTTTTTAACCTCCTGGGACCCACTTTCCTCTGCAGTGAACATTATATTTTAGTGAATTTCTCTGGCACTATACATGTCACAGTTTTAAGTCAGGGCTTTTCAGAGATGCTAAATGTTTGGAGGTTTCTCCAGGACAACAACTCCTTAGTCTTTAAAATGACTGACATTAATTTAGTGATCAAATTGAGCACGCTCATAGAAATATGATAATATTTTATAATTATAATTTAAATTGGATTAATTTTCAAATTGTTTGTTAAAAAAAAAAATCAACAGGGCATTGATTTCATACATGTCCACAGAAGAGACTTTACAGCATATTTATCAGGCATTCTGGGAGACAACAAGTGAATAAGGAAAGAAATTACATATCAGTATTCCTATGAAATATTAGATGATATTTTTAAAATGTTGCCAACTATTACTCCTATTATTACACTTCTTTTGTTGCTCCAAGAACACATTAACATGCAAATTAGATACAGGCTATATGTGACACTGGACCACAATAAAGGGTCACTCAGATTTCTGAATAAATCTTTCCATTGATGTATGGTTTGTTAGGAAAGGACAATATTTGTCCGAGATACAACTATTTGAAAATCTGGAATATGAGGGTGCAAAAAAAAATCTAAATATTGAGAAAATTGCCTATAAAGTTGTCAAAATGAAGTCCTAAGCCAGTCCAAAGTTCCTTTAAGACAAGTCATTTCACTCGGCGGCCATCTTTGAAACGAATCTCGGACATCCTGGGCATCATGCAATCTCTTTGAATGGGGAAACATCAAATTCTCCGAAACTGTTCGCCAACCTTACGATTAAATTTCATATTTGAAATCACCAATGAAATCAAACAACAACCGGCTCATAAATTTAGTTTCTAAACGCTCGAATCATGACAAAAAACTATTTTTCAGGCTGGATCAAGCTAATGCGCATGCGCAGACCTAAATGCGTGTCTCTTCGGAGGCGCGCGTCTGACTGTTTCTATAGAAACCGGTGATTCTAACGGCCGCTGTAGCGATGACTTTCCCAGTCGGCGATTGGCTCTTATTTAGAAGGCAGGACTTATTCCGCCATATTGCACGTTACACTTTCTCCCATTCAAAACAATACGAGTGACACGTCTTGTTTTATTCTATAGTCTTTGGCCACTCACAAAGATAAATGTTTGATATATTTACAGTAGGAAATTTACTAAATATCTTCATAGAACATGATCTTTGCTTAATATCCTAATGATTTTTGGCATAAAAGAAAAATCAATAATTTTGACCCATACAATATATTGTTGGGTATTGCTACAAATATACCCGTGCGACATATGACTGGTTTTGTGGTCCAGGGTCACATATATACATTGTATTGAATGGGAAAACCCATGTATTAAGGATGCAAGATATATCAGCTACCATATTAGTATCGGCCGATATATGTTAATTTTGAGTGTTATGATACAAATATTTGGCTGATATATTAAAGCCGATAAATAATGGATTATTTCCATCAGCTGAGACACTTCAGATACGCACTGTCCACCATGATGGCTTTGAATTGCTTGAAATATGATTGAAATCACTTCAAAAAGGAAAACACAGTGAAGTTCAACATGTGCAGCGCAAGTCTGTCATATAAGCTACATAATATTATAATGAGAACACCGTAATTGTGTGCCTGGGACATGGCTTTTAATGGTGAAACTTTTGTTTTTGTAATCAGGCTCTCAAATTTTATAAAAATTTGGATTTAGATTTATTAGCCAATATATCGGTAATCGGCTTGCAAATATAAAGAATTATCGGTTATCGGTATAGGCCAAAATGTTCATATCAGTACATCACTACCATGTATGTCCATTTTGCACACATATTGCATAAAGTAAACTTATATCAATTCATTCCATTATATCTTTCATAACATAGTTGACAATCATCTTTAAACAAAGTTTAGTTAAAAAAAAAAAGATCCTGAAAACTAAATTTGATTTTAAAAATTCCATTGTTTTTTGCCTATCCATGTCACTTGATGACATTTTATTTTTTAAACTACCGAGTCCTGGTGTCCACTACACAGGATATAGCATAACATATGAAAAAATATATAATTTTCAAAAAAAAAAAATCCATTTGTTTATGCTAAACAATGTAATGACTTTTTCATTTCAATGCAATGAAAAAATACTTAATTCAAAAAAAAAAAAAGTCCCCCCCCCCCATGAGTCTTAGGAGGTTAAGCAATTTGCAAGTGTAAATACCAAACAACACATGACTGCCACCTACAGGTTAAATGGGTAAACACATACTGTTTAATATCACTGTCATGACTCATGATATTATGTTCACAGCTTTACATTCTTAAACTAAGGTGGCTGAAATTCTCTCTCTCTCCCACACACACACACACACACACACACACACACACACACACACAAACAAACAGACACACATTATATTTATTTATTTATTATATATATATATATATACATATATATATATATATATAGAGAGAGAAAGATTTTGTGGCACTCACCCTCCCACAGCAGCAGGCTCTGAGGTGCCACAGACGGCCAGATGACCAGGTTATTGGGTTCATACAGTGGGTTCAGGAATCGCTCCAGCTCCTGAGGACGGTTCACCCACGACCACAGAGACACAGTTTTCTGAGACAGCTGCAGCTTCACCCTGAAATATTACACAGAAACTAAGTACTTAGTTTACATTTACACCCAAACTTTACAGTAAAGTTTATGTTACGAGGAGCCAGACACATCCAGCCATTGCCATCCGTTATCTCACTATAAGCAAACAAAAAGCCTTTCACCAATTCTGCTCTTCAAGCTTAACCATAACATTCAGAAACATTTTGAGCTACTGAGTCTTACAGAACAAATAGTCAGTATTCATATCACAAGCGACACTCTTAATTTTTTTTTTTTTTGCAGCAATGCAACATAAGCAGCATTTTCAGTTCCCCAAAGAACCTTTCAGTGAAAAGAACCATCGTTCTTAGTGTAAAGAACACTTTAGAATCTTTAGAATCACTTTAGAATCTAAAGAATCTTTTGTGGAATGGAACGGTTCCATAGATGTTAAATCTTTGTGGAACCACAGATGCCAAAAAAGCAGCTTTATTTAAAGTGTGTTCGATGTTAAATGTTAAACCACAATGAAAGCAGTCCTCTGAAGTCTAAAGGTCAGATTTAAGACATCTCACACACTTCACACCATCCATTGTCAGTAACTGACATTTTGAAATGTGATGCACATTTGAGCAATAAGTGGAAAAACTTTGCACAACACTTTTACTAAAACATCCTGCTCAGAATAAGGAACAAACACAAAAGGGTCACGGCCAGCTACAAGTTGACCTCTGCTGACGTAGGAGTGTTGACGGAGGGGGTCATGACCTCTGCTCCTGAATGTGTCTTTCCATACGGATAGAATTACAACCTGCCAACTTAAATGTGTTACATGTAATTGTCAAGTGCAAAAATACAGCCCTATCCTGAATGCCACCTCCGACGAATCCACACTGACCGCACAGGCTGTTTGGTTATAACTTCAGAATGATAAAAAGAGTGTGGCGTTCGGGACAGGGCCTGAGTTGGCTAGTTAGAAATTAAGGATGATGTATCAAGGATTGTACAAACTGTTTTTACGAGAAGGCTGTACGTGATGTGATAGAGGAAATGAGACAGTATGTGAGATTCTGTAAATGGAGGTGAATACTAACCTTTCAGCCACTCTGTTTCCAAGGAAAGTGCCGAACTGTGAGGCATAGGCGTGCTCAAAGAGCATGATCAGGAAGTTCTCACTGAACTGGAAGGAGCAGGGGAACTGCCGCAGGATCTGCCACACACAGTCCAGGAAGAGCAGGAACACGGGCGCTTCACTTCGGGGCTTCCCGTTTGAGTACGCAGACTGAGCACAGCGCTGCTGGAATGGGTGACCGGCCTGGAGGTAAAGGGTCATAGGTTATTCAGGTTATGGACCCCGACTTGGTTCCATCCGCAGCACAGGACATAATTGCACTATTTTATCATTTCTACAGTTTAAAGTGAGTCAAAACAACAGAGCGGTTCACACCTCAAGTGCACAGGGTCATTTATGGTAATGATCTTTCAGTGCTACATCCTCTAATATTTTCATCTAAAGCCAAACGCACTTCATTCAATCCTTTTCTGCTCCGTACGTGTTGCTTTTCTCTCCTGTTAAAGACGTGAAGCGCTGCATTAAGAGCTGCAGATTATGCGGTTATTTTAACAACAGTAGCAGATTTGCTAATAGATTTGCTAAAACATGAGAATGAGGCAAATACAATTATTTTAAGATGTCATAACTAAAACAGTTTTGAAATTGTGGCGCCTTTAGATGTTTTGTTTTTTCCCATACATTTAACACTATTAATCAGCATGTTAAAGGGTTAGTTCACCCAGAAATGAAAATTCTGTCATTTATTACTCACCCTCATGCCGTTCCACACCTATAAGACCTTTGTTAATCTTCAGAACACAAATTAAGATATTTTTGATGAAATCCGATGGCTCAGTGAGGCCTGCATAGGGAGCAATGACATTTCCTCTCTCAAGATCCATTAATGTACTAAAAACATATTTAAATCAGTTCATGTGAGTACAGTGGTTCAATATTAATATTATAAAGTGATGAGAATATTTTTGGTGTGCCAAAACCCCCCCCGAAATAACGACTTATATAGTGATGGCCGATTTCAAAACACTGCTTCAGGAAGCTTCGGAGCATAAATGAATCTTTTGTGTCGAATCTGATGTTCGGAGTGATTTCAGCCGTTGGCAGTTTGACACGTGATCAGAATCATGATTTGATACACTGATTAATTTGTGCTCCGATGCTTCCTGAAGCAGTGTTTTGAAATCGGCCATAACTAAATAAGTCGTTATTTTGTTTTTTTGGCGCACCAAAAATATTCTCGTGGCTTTATAATATTAATATTGAACCACTGTACTCACATGAACTGATTTAAATATGTTGTTAGTACATTAATGGATCTTGAGAGTGGAAGTGTCCATTGCTCCCTATGCAGGCCTCACTGAGCCATCGGATTTCATCAAAAATATCTTAATTTGTGTTCTGAAGATGAATGAAGGTCTTACGGGTGTGGAACGACATGAGGATGAGTAATTAATGACATTATTTTCATTTTGGGTGAACTAACCCTTTAAGAGCATTTCATAATAAACAATGTTATAATTTGGAAAATTATTTAGTGATGGCAAGGGAAGAATTTATTTATTTATTTTTTTCAGCTCATGAATAGAGTTTTGATTTTTAGATTATTATTAATTTTTTTTAGTAGTTTATTATTTTATAAGGCTACAACTATCGATTATTTTGATAACCGATTAATCTGTCAAATAATTGGGTGAAAAGTCTTAAAATGATTATACATTCAAATTTAAATTTTAATCCATTATTTTAAACAATGTTATTCCACATCCTGCTCAATGCTGTCCACCAAACAATGTGTAATATAAAGCCTATTGAAACAAATATAGTGAATGTATCTATACAGTTTCTGTACATTATAAGCAAAAAAGGGTTAAAATAGACATTACATTCTAAACCTAAAAACAACTGATTGCTTACTATTTTAAAGTAGAATTTAAAATGAATTAAAAATTATGGTAACACTTTAGTATAGAGAACACATATTAACATAGTAGTTGTTAAGTTTAGGTATTGGGTAGGATTATGGGATGTAGAATAAGGTCATGCAGAATAAGTCATTAATATGTGCTTAATAAGTACTAATAAACACCCAATATGCAGCTTATAAGCATTTAGTTAAAAGCAATAATTGTTCCTCATACTGAAGTGTTACCGAAATTATAATAAATAAAAGTAAAAAATGTTAAAAATGTGCCCACCGGCACTCATTCATTGAACTCTGTGAAGTTTAACAAGACGCTTGTTGTCAGAATATGCTAAATGGAAATACTCTTGGGACTTTCTAACATTTACAGATAAGGATATAACCATGAAAATTAAGTTATGCGCCTAGGAAAACATGTCAGAGGCATTAAACCGCACACGTATCGGTCAAAATGCAACAGGGCAAGTCGCGATAATCGCTTATGCTTTTGTTTGAAGCGCTTATAAATATAAATCATTCACATGTTTCTGACAACTTGGAACATGTTCCTTTCCCACAGCAGCTCACTGTGTCCTCCGCTATTTTCCAAATGCGTTTTGTTTATAGAAATATGTTATTCTCTACTGTAAAGTGACGTGACACCACACAAGCACAGTGCGCAGACGTAATTGAAAATCAAATTTGTTGTCGATTATTATCGAAAATAATCTATTTGATCAATTAGTTGTTGCAGCCCTGTTCTTTCAAGTGCATTCTGGGAATTTCTATAAAGAAAGATGGAATGATTTTGACAGTGGGACAGCCTTAGAGATGGCCGACTGCTGAGGAACTAGGCAGCAGATTGAAATAAATCAGGCAAATCTGAGCAAAAGAGTCTTCCTGGTAACCTCTCTCACCTGTAACCACTCTCGCTCAATCAGCGCCTCAAAGCCACGGATGGTTCTGCATGCCGGGTCGAGGATGATCTGGGCGAGAGACGTCACCTGCAGTGTTGAGTCAGTGCCCTCCGTACCATGAACCAGAACTGACGCCCCCTCCCTACAAAACACCACATTACACATTATGAAAATAACCTATGCGAAAAAGAAAACATTTTAGTGGTGATTTTTTGGAGATGTTAAAGCATTAGTTCACTTCAGAATTCAAATTTCCTGATAATGTACTCAACCTCATGTCATCCAATATGTTTAAGTCTTTCTTTCTTCAGTTAAAGAAATTAAGGATTTTGAGGAAAACATTCCAGGATTTTTCTCCATATAGTGGACTTCACTGGGGTTCAACGGGTTGAAGGTCCAAATGTCAGTTTCAGTGCAGCTTCAAAGAGCTCTACATGATCCCAGACGAGGAGTAAGAGTCTTATCTAGAGAAACCATCGCTCATTTTATAAAAAAATAAATAAAAATTATATACTTTTTCACCACAAATGCTCATCTTGCACTGCTCTGTGATGCTCCATGCATGACGAAATCATGTTGGAAAGGTCACATGTGACGTAGGTGGAAGTACCACGGTAGGGCGAAAAACTCTATCTCATTTTCTCCTCCAACATCAAAATCGCCTGACATCGTTGTTTTACCTTTTTTTGTAAAGGGTGTTTGACTTAGTCTTTGTAAACACTGGATCAGTACTTCCGCCTACGTCACGCGTAGGGCTGGGTACCGAACTCGATACTTTTTAGGTACCGATCGAACTGCCTCGATACAACCGAGTATCGAAAAGTGTCTTGTCATTCGGTACCAAATTTCGGTACCTCAGAATGGAGCCGAGTAGAGGGGCGGAGAAATGCTTTCGCTGTCTCGTTGAGGAGCAAGTAACGTTGCGCTACATTATTATTTATATCTAACTATATAAAACTATACGCGCGAGAGAGACCCTATGTGCGAGAGGGCGATTGAATCAACGGTTTCGTTTTCCGTTTATCTCCGAATGGACGGGTGAGAAACGGCTGTTTATGTGACCAGCCGGTTCACTACAGATACTGTTAAAACAAAAGTGTCGCACTGCCTGCAGAAACAGCGGAACGCGCAATGTTTTTGTAGTCTAGTTATGGACAGGTACAACACACAGCAGCTTTACATCAGCGTTCTTCGCTCAATTCTATGGAAACACGCGACCGGTTCGTGACAGGCTCGTTCGCCTGCACTAGCCAAGGCTCTGCCTCTGGTTCCAGAACGCAACAATTCTGCTGAAAAAGGGGTATCAGCGTCCTCCTGATACTGCGGATAATCTGCGGGTCGGGCCAAGTTATTAAAAAAAATAACATTCAAATTAATTGCGGGTGGATGAGAGATGAATCATTAATGTGTTCATTTTAACAGAACTCTTATTTCACGGTAAGACGCAACGAACTTGCGTCACTTACCGCTTTGATCTTGTTAATAATAATTAATTTTTTGAAGAAGAACAATTGCTGAGTGATTTAAAAAGAGCCTCACATACTGAATTTTTGCACTGGAAAACTAAACTTTATTAAAACTTTGCACTGATTTATTGTGTTGGGTAAATTTTGTTAATTTGTGCTTTTTTTATTCCCCGCAGTGGCTCAGGAGATGTGTCTTTGAGTCTGAAAAAAGTCAACAAAGTTAAAATATAAAACCAAAGATTTTTTTTTAGGTTATGTAATCTTGTTTAAACAGATTTTATAAAATTGGTATCGAAAAAGGTATCGTTTAGGTATCGGTATCGAAGTCAAGGTATCGTATCGTCTCGGTATCGAAAATTTTTGAACGATACCCAGCCCTAGTCACGCGTGACCTTTCCAACATGATTACATAATGCGTGGAACAGTGCAAGACGAGCATTTGTGGCTAAAAAGTTTATTTTATTTTATTTTTTTAGAAAATTACCGATTGTTTCTCTAGATAAGACTCTTATTCCTCGTCTGGTATCGTTTAAAGCTCTTTGAAGCTGCACTGAAACTGTAATTTGGACCTTCAACCTGTTGAACCCCAGTGAAGTCCACTATATGGAGAAAAATCCTGGAATGTTTTCCTGAAAACTGGACATTTCTTTTCGACTGAAGAAAGAAAGACATGAACATCTTGGATGACATGGGGGTGAGTGAATTTCAGGAAATTTTAATTCTGAACTGAACTAATCCTTTAATACCAGTTTGAGAGTATTTAGCACACATAGTGCTACAAACCTGATAATGAACTGCATGCCAAAAGCTGCGTTTAAAACAGTAGTACCAGGGTGGTATCAACATAATGATGATTACAGCATGACAACAGCAGTAATTATCACCACAACGAGCTTTGGTGAGAAACAGGGCGACAGCAGCTTTTGTAATTAACTTAGAATAGAAGTAAAACAGTAATTAACACAGCTGCACAGTAAGCAGATCTGTCTGTGTGCGTTTGAGAGACAGACGTATCCACAGATGTACCTGTCGATGCACTGTGCAGCTAGGCAGGCCGTGGTGAGGATCTCCTTCACATGACTCTGCCAGTTGGAGGCTTCGAGTTTACTGAGCCAGCGGTCCATGCTGTGTGACTGATCATTGCACGCCTCCACCAGCTTTATCAGACTCTCCTGCAGAACATTAGACCTGTGGGAGAACAGCTGTCAGATTATAGTCCCAGTTAAAGAACTCACTTATGCAGCTGTGTTTGTTCATTGATTGCCTGATTAATATTGATCACAACCTTTAAAAGTACTTCCTTGGTTTGGCAAAGTCTAATCTGACTGGCTGACTTCAGTTTGCCTGGAAACCAAGCTGAGCGCTTCAGAAATGGCCACTGGATTTAAAAATAGGAGATTATGTTTTTGATTATATAATAAACCATCAATTACAAAAAAAATAAAAAATACAGATCTTATTGTGAACAATTCATCCATGTACAGCAGACATTATTGCTCTGACTGTACTGATGCTGTTGAATGAGAACTGAACTGAGCTGGACAATGACGTCACTGTTTTCTGCAGAACTGCTTATAGATTAAATAATTAAAGGGTTAGTTCACCCAAAAATGAAAATTCAGTCATTAATTACTCACCGTCATGTTGTTCCACACCCGTAAGTCCTTCGTTTATCTTCAGAACACAAATTAAGATATTTTTGATGAAATTCGTTTGTTCAGTGAGGCCTGCATTGACAGCAAGGTAATTAACACTTTCAGAAAGGTACAAAAGACATCGTTAAAACATTTCATGTGACTACAGTGGTTCAACCTTAATGTTATGAAGCGACAAGGATACCTCGTGTGCGCCAAAAAACAAAATAACGACTTTATTCAACAATATCTAGTGATGGACGATTTCAAAACACTGAATCATGAAGCTTCGAAGCTTTACGAATCTTGTGTTTCAAATCAGTGGTTCAGAGCGTTTATCAAACTGCCAAAGTCATGTGATTTCAGTAAAAAGACGCTTTGTTATGTCATAAGTGTTTAAAAATTTTAATGGTTCACCACTGGGGGGGCGTGACTTTGGCAGTTTGATACGCGCTCCGAACCACTGATTCAAAACAAAAGATTCGTAAAGCTTCATGATTCAGTGTTTTGAAATCACCCATCACTAGATATTGTTGAATAAAGTTGTTATTTTGTCTTTTTTGGCGCACAAAAAGTATTTGTGTCACGTCATAACATTAAGGTTAAACCACTGTAGTCACATGAACTGTTTTAAATATGTCTTTAGTAGCTTTCTGGGCATTGAAAATGTTAATTATCTTGCTGTCAATGCAGGCCTCACTGAGCCATCAGATTGTGGAACAGGTGTGGAACGACATGAGGGTGAGAAATTAATGTATGTACTAATTTAATAGCTGATGATCTTTACAACAGAACTGAATCACACTGAACTGAGTTCAGCTGAACTGCATCATTTTTCTGTTATCACTGTAAAGCTGCTTTGAAACAATCTCTATTGTATAAAGTTCTATAAATATAAAGGTGACTTGACTTGATATTTGCAAAATAGTTGTAAAAATGATGAATTTTAATTTCATGATGACTTTAAAAATGTGTGCCAAAACATTTTTTGAAAGATAAAGTTTTTGTCTAAAGGGGTCATATGATGCCATTTTAAAAGTGCACCGTTTTGATTATTTGGTGTAAAGGAATAGATTAACATGCTTTAAAAGGGGATCTATAATGCCCCTTCTACAAGATGTAATATAAGTCTCTGGTGTCTCCAGAATGTGTCTGTGAAGTTTCAGCTCAAAATCCCCCACAGATAATTTATTATAGCTTGTCAAATTTGCTCCTATTTGGGTGTGAGCAAAAACACATCATTTTTGTGTGTGTCCCTTTAAATGCAAATGAGCTGCTGCTCCCGGCCCCCTTTCCAGAAGAGGGCGGAGCTTTAACAGCTCAACAACAACAAAGCTGGAGAATCTCACGCAGCCAAAATGAGGATTGTCAGTAACGGTGTTCAGCCTTACATTGTTCAAACCGGAGTCGACACTGATGGAGAGACTCAGGAAGAAGTTACAACTTTTAGACGTTTCTGAATGGTTAGTGGATAAATTGATGTAGTTGCTGTGGAGTTGATTCAACTCATCCACTAGCATGTGCCGTCATGTTCATCTTTTATCATTGAATTGACCCTCTTTGTGAAGCAGATAGTCTGGCTCTGTGAGAACACACACCTCTCAATGGCTTTATGGATCCTCCTCCACTGCGGGTAGTTGGCTTCCTGTTCAAACCCTCCGCCGCGAGCTTTAGCCTGCTGCGCTACAGCGATCGTCCGCGTGTCGATGATGTAACCGCGCTTCCCTGCGCAGAGCGTGGCATTGATCAGTTTCTCGTCTTCTTTGCAGCGGCGTCCGTTGGTTCCCGTCAGAGGCTGCGCTGCTCGCATCATCACCTGTGGACAGTGTGATCGGGGTCTGAATTAAACAGATCAACGCTTGGAAACAACATCTTCAAGGTGTTTTTCTAACCATGCCGTTCTTCTTGTGGTAGTAGCTGAGCACAGGGAAACGGCCGCCGTGGCGGAAGGAAGCAGCTTTGCAGAGACTGTCATCATCGATGTCTTTGGGCACGGTCAGTAAGGACGGGTACGAGGGGCACACGCTGAAGTCTTTATTGACCTCGCTCAGTCTCCATTCATCTGTCTGAGAGAGAAGCGCAGGACTCTGGTCAACTTTACAATTTACAGTTTATTTTTAAATGAAAATAACCAAAAAACCTTTCAGCAATGTACTGTTACTCAGTCTAACTGACCCTTCGCAAAGACCCGCCCCCCTTAGTTATTGTTGCTTTGTCCGATAAGTCATGGCTCTGTCACGCCACACACAGTGAAAAATACATCGCGGAGCAAAGAGGACACTGACAACACGTCGACAGATAAGACAGAGCAGATTACTTATGATATTAAACAAAGTCCCAACTTTCAATTTGTGTAATTTGTTAAGAAATTCGAACAATAAAAGCATTTTGTGTCTCTTTAAAGGAACACTCCACTTTTTTTGAAAATAGGCTAATTTTCCAACTCCCCTTGAGTTAAACAGTTGAGTTTTACCGTTTTCGAATCCATTCAGCCGATCTCCGGTTCTGGCGGTACCACTTTTAGCATAGCTTAGCATAGTTCATTGAATCTGATTAGACCGTTAGCATTGCGCTTAAAAATGACCATAGAGTTTTGATATTGTTCCTATTTAAAACTTGACTCTTCTGTAGTTACATCGTGTACTAACGGAAAATAAAAAGTTGTGATTTTCTAGGCTGATATGGCTAGGAACTATACTCTCATTCCGGCGTAATAATCAAGGAACTTTGCTGCCGTATCATGGCTGCAGCAGTGCAATGAATAAATTACACTTTACTATCTTTTAAATTGTAATAATGTTTCACAATGTTTTTGGGTTCCTTGCCGCTGTCGACATCTATCTATCACTAGCAAAGCCTAGCAAATAGCCTAGGACATGTTAACAATGTGTGCTAAAAATGTTAGTAATGTGTTAATTTGTGCTAGAAACATGCTAGCAATGTGCTAAAGCATGCTAGCAACATGTTAAAGCATACAAGCATTGTGTTAAATCAAGCAAGCAATATGTTAAATCATGTTAACAACCAGCTAAATAATGCTAGCAACATGCTAAATCAAGCTAGCAACATTTTAAATTATGTTAGCAAAATGCTTAATCATGTTACATGTTAAACCATGCAAGCAACATCCTAACAATGTGTTAAATCATGCTAGCAACATGTTAAATCATGACGTGCTAAATAATTCTAGCAACATGATAATTTTGCTAGCAACATGTTAGTAATGTGCTAAATAATGTTATCAACATGTTACATTATGTTGATGTTCTAATCGTGCTAGCAATAAGCTAGCAATGTTAAATCATGTTACCAATATGTTACATGCTAACTGATGATAGCAATGTGTTAAATCATACTAGTATTGTGTTACATCAAGCTAGCAACATGTTAGCAATGTGCTAAATCATGTTAGCAACATGCAAAATCAAGCTAGCAACATTTTAAATTGTTAACAACATGCTTAATCATGATAACATGCTAATCATGCTAACAATATGTTACATGTTAAATCATGGAAGCAACATCCTAAAAAAAATGCTAAATCATATTAATATTGTGTTAAATGCTAAATCATGTTATCATGTTAAATCATGGTAACAACATGTTAAATCAAGCTAGCAAAATGGTAAATCATACTACCAAAAATGGTAAATCATACTAGCAACATGATAATTATGTTAGCAACATATTAGCAATGTGCTAAATCATGCTATCAACATGTTAAATTATGCTAACGTTCTAATTGTGCTAGCAATAAGCTAGTGATGTTAAATCATGTTAACAACATGTTACATGCTAAATCATGTTAGCAACATGCTAAAACATGTTAGCAATGTGTTAAATCATGCTATCAACATGTTAAATTATCCGAACAAGGTTCTAAATCGTTCTAACGACAAGCTAGCAATGTTAAATCATGTTATCAAAACATGTTACATGCTAAATCATGTTAGCATAAATGCTAGGTCATGTTAACAACAAATGTTAAAACATGTTAGCAATGTGCTTAATCATGCTAGAAACATGCTTATGCTAGTATTGTGCTAAATCATGTTAGCAATATGTTAAATAATGCTAACAACTTGCTAAAACATGTTATAAACATGCAAAAACACCTCATCTATCCATCTATCTATCTATCCGTCTACCTATCTGTTTTTCTGACAGACTTTATTGCCTTCAAAACATTCAAACTTTAAATTCATTCATTCAATTCATTAAGATATCTTACTGACCTCAAACTTTTGAATGGTAGTGTGTGAAATACTAGCTGTATTCATATTAAAATTGGACGTCATAACATGTAGTCATGAGTATTTGTTCCCTGGCTTCCCATAGAGAACAATCTGAAAAAACGAACAATGATACACTGAGAAAACACATCAGGATTTTCTCTGATGACCTCAGTGTCAAGACTTCCAGGGATAAAACAATACCATAGACTCCAGATCTCTGAAAGCCTCCTCTGGCATGAACAGCTGCCATCCATCCTCAATGACCTCGAACAGAGGACGGTAGAAGAAGGGGTACATCAGGGACACCGAGTCCAGCGTGGACAGAGCCTGAAAGATGAACGATCAGAACCTGAACACCAACAGCATAAACTGATAGAGATGCTCAGGTTATTATTTGTGCATTATTATTCTGTTTTATGAGTGAGTATTAATGCAGTCTTACCTCGATTGAGCTGGCAATATTAAGACACTCCTCCATGCCAGGTATGTCCAGCTGGATCACCCGCAGGTCTTTACACTTCACAATAATAGTTCCCAGGGATCCCACAAACCTGCGCACATTACATCAGTAAGTTTTATATTTCATGTTTTTGAAAGAGCTCACCAAGGCTGCGTTTGTTTGATTAAAAACAGTAATACTGTGAAATAGTATTACGATTTAAAGACACACTATGTAGATTGTTGCCTATTCAAAACAAAGGTGTAGCTTGATGACGGCGATTTTGAGCGTGGGTTCAAAGTCTTCACCTCACAGCCAGTGGAAAGAATCCGGGCAGAAATCACGTTCATGGATGAGATTATTAACGTTACTGTAGTATGAAGCAGAGCAGGCGAGTGCTGTGGGAGCAGAACGAGGCCGCTGGAGCGATTGCTAATGAGAGACGAGCATGAGACACGCCTCGAGATCAGCGGGACTTTTGTTATGCCACAGACGAGCGCTTCTGCTTCTTCCAGTCAAGCGTATGTGGGGTAACGCAGCACTGTTTATCATATTAGACACATCTGAGTGTTGAAAGTTGTCATAGTGCTAATCTTCGCTCGGCGGCTGCTATGAGACACTTGTTGCAGATCGATATTAGTCATGGTAAAACATGGTACTCACGGTAAATCAAGAAAACGAGATTCAAACAATAAGACTTACTGTGTTGCAGGGCTGGGACAATACATCGATTCTCGATTCGCAATACAATGAATCTGGATCAATCCTGATATTTTCTCTCTCGAATCGTTTTAACAGCAGATGGCGCTCTAGGCTAGTTTTTAACAGCACACTGAAATGCTCACAGACTTGCCAAATCCTCGGTTTTCCCACAGAATTGGGCTACTTTTACACTGTTGCCGTGGGTTGTTTTTCATGTCTGCGGCATAGGCGTGGGAAGTGGGGGTGCTGGAGGTGCACCCCCCAGCAAATTTTTGTTCAGTTACATTTTTTCATTTTTATCATTTAAAGGTGCCCTAGAACTTTTTAAAAAAAGATGTAATATAAGTCTAAGGTGTCCCCTCAATGTGTCTGTGAAGTTTCAGCTCAAAATACCCCATAGATTTTTTTTTATTCATTTTTTTAACTGCCTATTTTGGGGCATCATTAACTATGCACTGATTCAGGGCTACTGGCCCTTTAATTATCGTGCTCCACGCCCACGGAGCTCGCGCTTGCCTTAAACAGTGCATAAAGTTCACACAGCTAATATAACCCTCAAATGAATCTTTACAAAGTGTTCGTCATACATGCGTCGGATTATGTGAGTATTGTATACTGTTATATTGTTTACATTTGATTCTGAATGAATTTGAGGCTGTGCTCCGTGGCTAACGGCTAATGCTACACTGTTGGAGAGATTTATAAAGAATGAAGTTGTGTTTATGAATTATACAGACTGCAAGTGTTTAATAATGAAAATATCGACGGCTCTTGTCTCCGTGAATACAGTAAGAAACGATGGTAACTTTAACCACATTTAACAGTACATTAGCAACATGCTAACGAAACATTTAGAAAGACAATTTACAAATATCACTAAAAATATCATGATATCATGGATCATGTCAGTTATTTTTGCTCCATCTGCCATTTTTCGCTATTGTTCTTGCTTGCTTACCTAGTCTGATGATTCAGCTGTGCACAGATCCAGACGTTAATACTGGCTGCCCTTGTCTAATGCCTTGAACATGAGCTGGCATATGCAAATATTGGGGCGTACATATTAATGATCCCGACTGTTACGTAACAGTCGGTGTTATGTTGGGATTCGCCTGTTCTTCTGAGGTCTTTTAAACAAATGAGATTTATATAAGAAGGAGGAAACAATGGAGTTTGAGACTCTCTGTATGTCATTTCGATGTACTGAACTCTTGTTATTCAACTATGCCAAGATAAATTCAATTTTTCATTCGAGGGCACCTTTAATAATGCTCAAGCATAGGCAGAATTTCCAATAACGTGTTTTGCAGCGTTGAATAATGTAGCCAATCTAGCAATGCTTGCTTTTATGTTTCTGAATGTTGTTGATACTTTAATAACAAATATTATAATGTATCATCGTTTATGCTGGGATCTGTAAGTTGTGGCTAGAGCTAGGCGACGTAACTTCTCGGATCTCGGATGTACTGAAAAAAAAGTTTTATACTATTTTTTTGGTTAAATGCTTAGGCTAATGTATTTCCCGTGTGCAGTCAAATGTCATGGTGTATGAGCTATGCAGTGTTCTCAGCTATTTTTTTTTTTTTTTCCTCAGAGATATGCATGTTGTTTCCCTGAGTTGAGACACATTTTATGAGCACAGCACCCCCAACCTAAAACATCTACCTTGCCCCTGGACCACAGGTTGAATTGACCCCAAATAATGTGATATTTAGCCCCTGGAATGCAAATTTTACTGGGGGAGCTCCACCAAAAACGTGACTTTGCGATTGGGCTAGTTTTGAGGAGCAATTGGGTGGGTTTTGTTATGAAAACCTGGCAACCCTGAATGCTCACGAAGAAGAGTGCTGGACAGCGATCGTGCGTTCGGATGAGTCATGTAAGTGGTTAAATATACTTGCACCTCGGCTCAGAATGCTTTTATGACAAGATTAATTTCGCTTCAACCTTTTCGAACTTTATGAATGATTATTTCAGATTTAAGTGGTGTGTGTAAAGGAACTGGAAGCAAGCAGAGTACAGGTCTTTCTAAATCATGTAGCGCCATCTGTTGTTAAAAACTGAGCTCAGAATCGAATAGAGAGAGGATCGCGATACACCGGAAAAATATCAGAATCACTCCAGATTCTTTTTATCGCAAATCGATGTATTGTCCCAGCCCTATTGTGTTGAGCTATATAACATGATTCGTTTTCTGTCGATGAACGTATCCTAACAGTTGCTCACCTGTCTAATAAAATACATAATATATTAAAGCGTCTTTGGGATTTCCATGGTTTCTACAAAATAAAACCGGAAATCGAAGGTAACGCGGGTGTGATTACATTAATAGGCGACGCACTGACATGGTCCGTGTCCTGGTTAAAACTGCTTATTTCTCTGGATTCTTGGAAACATCTGGGATAATGTAAGTGAACAAGTAAAAAAAAAAATAATACTGTTCTAGTGGTTTTTGGATATTTTAATCTAAAAATCTTACATATTGTGCCTTTAACTTGTTAATATTTCCATCATGTTGCAAAACATTCTTATCAAACTAATTTCTGTTAAAGGGATAGTTCACCCAAAAATGAAAATTCTGTCATCATTTATTCACCCTCAAGTTGTTCCAAACTTGTATATATTCCTTTCTTCTGATGAACATAAAAGGAAGATATTTTGAAGATTAAGGGAAACTGAACAGTTCTAGGGCACCATTGACTTCCATAGTAGAAAAAAAAAATACTATGGAAGTCAATGGTGCCCCAAAGCAGCCTGGTTACAAACGTTCTTCCAAATATCTTCTTTTAAGTTCATCAGAAGAAAGAAACTCATAAAAGTTTGGAATAACTTGAGGGTGAAAAAATGATGACAGAATTTAAATTTTTGGGTGAACTATCCCGTTAAGCTTGTATATATTTTTAGAAAGCATTTTTTCCTTACTGTTTCATATAATGACCACTAGGAGGCACCCTAGGCATATGTTTTCCTTAATTGATTTTCTCTGAAGAGATATACATTGTTGCTGAAAACGAAAAAGTAAAGGGAGTGACGCATGTTCGTTGCGTTTTACCATGAAATGTGAATTCCATATCTTTATTAAAATCAACACATTAATGATTTATTATTCTCATTCACCCGAAATTAATTGAAATTATATTTTTTATTACTTGACCCACGGATTATTCACAGTCTCCACGGATATACCCGCGATCCGTGCATCACTACTGTCAATATAGTGTTATTAAATCAAAATATTATTTGTAATCATGATAGTATTCCCATACTTTACAAAATGAAACTAATCTGATTAC
Source organism: Chanodichthys erythropterus (assembly GCF_024489055.1). Taxonomy (NCBI): domain Eukaryota; kingdom Metazoa; phylum Chordata; class Actinopteri; order Cypriniformes; family Xenocyprididae; genus Chanodichthys; species Chanodichthys erythropterus. The sequence continues at coordinate 36,987,245 of NC_090224.1, read as the reverse complement.
TTTTTTTTTAATTAACTGTAATGAATTACAATTACCAGATTTTTGTATCCTGATTACATAACACCGTTACATGTTTTTCGTTACTCCCCAACCCTGGCTGCTTAATATTTTTAGTATAATACCCTCCGGTTTCACAGACAAAGCTTCAGTCTAGTCAAACACATGTTTGAGCTGTTTTAAAGGTGCCCTAGAACATTCTTTCACAAGATGTAATATAAGTCTAAGGTGTCCCCTGAATGTGTCTGTAAAGTTTCAGCTCAAAATACCCCATAGATTTTTTTAAATTCATTTTTGTATCTGCCTATTTTGGGGCATCATTAAATATGCGTGTATTCAGGCTGCGGCCCCTTTAATTCCTCACGCTCCCTGCCCCCCCGAGCTCTCGACTATAAAACAGTGCATAAACAAAGTTCACACAGCTAATATAACCCTCAAATGGATCTTTACAAGAAGTTCGTCATGCAAACTGCATGCATGCGTCGGATCTAGGGCTGGGCGATATATCGCATGTGATTGTCACGCGCATTTCGTCAGTAAAACCGGTTCCCTGATTGCCGCTAAATCGCCATCACCTGCTTTCAAATGGAGCGGCATTTAATAGACAGAGCCGTAGATCACTGATAAGCCACGCAATATTGCGTTCATTATTGAAGGCGAGACATCTGCGATATGAACGCGATATTGCGTGGCTTATCAGTGATCAGTTATCATGTTAGTATATTATTTATTTGGATGTTTACATTTGATTCTGAATGAGTTTGAGGCTGTGCTCCGTGGCTAACGGCTAATGCTACACTGTTGGAGAGATTTATAAAGAATGAAGTTGTGTTTATGCATTACACAGACTGCAAGTGTTTAAAAATGAAAATAGCGACAGCTCTTGTTTCCGTGAATACAGTAATAAACGATGGTAACTTTAACCACATTTAACAGTACATTAACAACATGCTAACGAAACATTTAGAAAGACAATTTACAAACATCACTAAAAATATCATGTAATCATGGATCATGTCAGTTATTATTGCTCCATCTGCCATTTTTCACTATTGTTCTTGCTTGCTTACCTAGTCTGATGATTCAGCTGTGCACAGATCCAACGTTAATACTGGCTGCCCTTGTGTAATGCCTTGAACACGGGCTGGCATATGCAAATATTGGGGGCGTACATATTAATGATCCCGACTGGAGAAAATGCTGTATTACTGTTATTAAAAATAAAGCTGCATTTGATTATGCTATGTTAGCTACTTCACACAATAGTGTTTTTCTCTGAGGCATGGTAAAGCATGGTACGCGCAAAAAAATCAAGAAAATTAGATTTAAACAATAAGACTAAACGCGTTGAGCTATATAACAATAATTAGTTTCTGTCTATAAATATATCAAACAGCTGTTCCCTTGTCTATTAAAACATGTATTAAAACATGGTGTTTTCATGGTTTCTACAAAATAAAATCGGAAACCGAGGGTAATGCGGGTATGACGCAATTGACAGACGACTCCTCACACGTCCTTGGTTAAAATTGCAATTTTCTCACGATTTACAAATAGTTGAAAACATTTGAGATATTGTAAGTACTCAAGTGAACAAAATATATAACACTGGCCTAGTGGTTTTTGGATATTTTACTGCAAAAATGCACCTTTAATCGAAGCCCTGTCTGTGAAACCAGGCTTAAAGTGTAATATATTTGTTTTAAGGATTCTTTGATTAATGCAAAGTTCAAAAGAACAGCATTTATTTGAAATATAAATCTTATGTAACATTATAAATGTCACTTTTAACAATTTAATGCGTCCTTGCTGAATAAAAGAAAACTTTATTAACTGCAAACTTTTGAAAAATTGCACTTCACGAGCTTTCAGTATGTCAGTTACCTTTTCTCAATGGAGTCGATGTTGGTGTGAAGCAGCCAGAGCTCCTCAGTGTTATCCTGGCGAGAGGACAGGATGATGTGATGTCCGGTCAGACACAGAGTCCCCTCCACAGTGGGCATGAAGGGCCTGTGCAGGACCACCCCATCCACACGAGGGGTTTTGATCAGCTCTGCAAACTCCATGATGATCTGAGAGGCACAAGAACCCTGTCCAAAACATGTCAGGAACACTGGAATTCATTACAAACACATTCATTATGTCTTAATCTCATTTTTAGGTTTGTTATTATTGTGTGATTAGCATGTATTTAGTTAATACATTAATTTTCTTATGTGCTGTTGATAGGAGGTTTGTTGTTGTTATTAATGTGGATTTTTCATCTGCTGCAGGCTCCAAAACAACAGACATATAGACATATACATGTCTTTATAAACAATTACTGTAACATATTCAATGTATTTGTCGACTCGCTGTGTCATCACGCTGAAATAATGACAGGCGGGATTTGCAGCTTTGAGGTGCTCGACAGAAAACTGTTTACTCGACAGAAAACCGCAAACGCAACTTGTCAAGAACAAAATGTGCATTATAAACATGTACTTAGATTAGATGAGAGCGATAACAGCAGCATTCCTCTCACCTGACACCCCACTTCCTTGTCTTCCACTCCTTTGTTGGATTTAATGACAACAGACCGCGAGCAAATTTGAAGCAATATCGCCACCTGCTGGTTTGGAGAATGAGAGCTCAGTAAATAAACATAACTATGTGTAAGTAGTTATATAAAATCTAATATAATTATATAAATAAATATAAATTTAGCGTTCTCTGCAGGTTTATAACCAGAAAGACATGATGATCACTTAACATTAGTTAGGAACAACACGCAAAAGTTAAATAATGTTACACACAATAAAAAAGATGAGGACCAAGTTTTATGTTTTGATATCAGGACTATATTTATATATTATATAATATATATATTAATATGAGGTTCTTCTCACTTACAAACAAACAAATACAATTTGAAAGCCTATAACAGTATTTATATCTGTGGGATATTTTGTAAATAAACCAAATTGTTTCCCAAGACAAGGATGCATTTTTGTAGAATCCACAAGAGTTTTTATTTTCATTAGTTGAACTGTGGACTGAACACTTGAACTGAACAAACACTTCTGGAGTGTATTTCGGGGAATGCACACACTACTGCTTCTTAATGTTATGCATTAACAGCTGAGAGTTAACAACACTGCTGACGAGACTTTTTGACAATTAGTACAAAAAAAAAAAAAAAAAGAAAGAAAGAAAAGAAAGAAATTAATTTCAAGGCAAAGAAATTTAAAAACCCAAGTCTTGCGTACTTGAAATTCTCTAATGTTCACAAGTAAGTCTTTTCAATGGTTTTAGGTTTTAATGAAAATATGTACTATAATTTCACAATAAAAAATACAATAAAAAAATAAAATAAAAAATAAAATAAAATAATAAAAAATACAAAATTACAACAATAAAATACAAGAATAAAATAAATAAAAAATACAAAAATAAAATAAAGCAAAGTCAAATAAAAAAATAAAATAAATAAAATACAAAAATAAAATAAATAAAAATAAAGCAAAATAAATAATATTAAATAATAAATAAATAATAATATAATAAAATAAAATAATAGAATAAAATAAATAAATGAATAAAATATATAATAATAAATAATATAATAATAAACAATAAATAAAAAAATAATAGAATCAAATCAAATACTGTTTCTCCACAACCCTACAGGGGATAAGTGATTTGGAGAATGGATGTATTGAAAAATCCTAATATCTTGGTTACATTATTGTACTGTGTTATAATATTTCAAGCATCTCTGACAGATTTTTACAGTCTTTAAAAATATATATGATTTCTGATCCTTTGCGAGTGCAGTATTTATTTTATTTACCGTTGACTTTCACTAAAGTGTGTGTGTCTTATATGTATTATGGGGTCCAAATGTTTCAACATTTTTAGAAATGTGTTTTCAGTTTCTTATATATATATAATTCCTTACATTTATAGGTGCTTTCTGACAGTATAGTGTCCCCATATACATTAGGACCCACACAAACCACAGGGTGAGCGCCCCCTGCTGGCCTCACTAACACCTCTTCCAGCAGCAACCTAGTTTTCCCAGGAGGTCTCCCATTCAGGTACTAACCAGGCTCAGCCCTGCTTAGCTTAAGTGGGTTACAATATATATACATATATATAACTGCAGTGTTTTAAGAATGTTTTAAGATGAATGTGTTTGGTTCCTGTGACGGTATAGTGTAGGGAAGGGCCATACTATAGTGACTTTTAAGATGTTGTCTTTGTCATAATGTCATAAATTCCTCATCTTACTATCTTAGTGGGGACCCCACAAAGTAGTATAAACAAGGATGTGTGTGTGTGTTTGTGTGTGTGTGAACATGTGTGCACCTGTATGAATCTACATCAGCTCCAGCTGTAGTCTCAGCAGAATCCGGCTGGCAGCAGAGTGGCCTCATGTTGAGGAGGAAGATGAGTGTTTCTTGAGCGCTGTGAGCGATTACAGTCACTGCATTATTTAGCTTGAGTTACATGTGTGCCATGAACCCTACACTCCCCCAAAAATATGCAGCTCCATTTGCTCTCATTAAAAATGCATGCTGTTTGTGTGGGAAAAAAACGCTCCCCTGACTGAGAGCTGATATTTTTGCAAATGTAACCCGAGTGTTGTATATGAGCCCGGCACACATAAGCATACATTTCTATCTCATGTTATAGTATCAAACCTCATAGCTGCATGTCAGCACAAAGCTTTTAAAAATATCTGTGAAGATCTGCGTTTTTTCATTTGGCATATGATATGGAATAATTGTCTGTTATCATTGTGTGTGACACCAATCTAAAAGTGACTGTTTGTCTTTTCTTCAGGTCACTTTGATATAGTGCCTTCTTACATTTAGTAGCTGAGCTCTGCAGCTTCTGCCATCATCAAACATTTCTCTGAAGTTTCATCGGCTCTGAAACCCAGAAGAGACGCCGACAGCGCGCTCTAATTTAAAGAAATTCACACCAGACCGGCAGCAGTGTGCAAATTCACTGCATTTATGAATGATTTCCAAACATTTCCTTGGGTGCAGGAATGGTTTAAGCATGCGAGATGAGGCAGTGCACGCATTTTCTGAACATCTTGCTTTGAAGCAATTCACATCCCATGTAACTTTTCATTTAATTAACAAAGGATCTCTGCCATAAAAATGATGATTATACTGTAATGATGCTAATGATGACTGTGCCTTATGTTACAATCTAAGCTTTTTGGCAACCAGTGGGACTACAGTGTGAGATCATCTTATTAATGTTACAGTGGCTCTGTCTTAATCCTGGTAATGCTTCCCTGGTGCTTCCACAGGTGTTGAGGATTTACAATGGCGTGTGGGAGGGTGAGACGGAGCGGTGGCTTTGGACAATAGTCTTGGGCACTGCTTTGCTGGCAGACAAAGGCATGCTTTGTGTTGTAATCAGAGCTCAAGTGCTGTGTGGTAGGGTTTTTTCTTGGGATAACAGAAATGCTTGGGCAAGGATCAAAGTTTTCTTTCTCTGTCGTTTGCTCCATCTCGTTTGAGTTTGATTGATACCTGGGAGAAACCTGATGCAAGGCATTGAGAAATAGCCGATCTCAGCGTTCAGATGGGCTGCTGATGCCATGGGTTTTCAAAGAATAAAAGGCTGAATTTATGAGTCAAACAAATGGTATATATATCCCATGTGGTTTTCAGCTGTTGAGGAATAAAGTTTGGCCTTTTAGCGAGACCAACCTGGAGAAAAGTCACAAAGTCAAAGTTGCAATAAATTGAGAGTATTAATGAAATTTCAATCCTCCAAAATACTGAAATATCTTAAACCAGCCTGAAACTGTTTTGCTGTTTTTCTAAATCCTGGTCAGTCTGTTGGCATGTTTTAGAGCTGGCCTGAGAGATTTAGATTGAATTAATTAAGATCAGCTCAAACCATTGTAGGCTAGTTTAAAGTCGGCGTGAAACATACAGTGTTTTCTTCCATGTTGTGACGGATATCAGACTAAAAAGGCTTCTCAAACAAGAAGAAAATGTAGGGCAGGGCTTGATTTTGTTCATTGGGAATTGATTGGATGACTATGGTTTGCTGTGATGTCATGTGAGTGACAGGTTGCCCCGCCCTCATGCCAGTTAACACATCATCAGAGAAGAGATGATGTAATGTGGGGGTGGGGGGTTAGGGCACATGAATTACAGTTTTTCTCAGTCGCTTTGGTGCATTTCTCACATCACTCTTTACATTTGCACAACAGTTAGTTCAACCTCCACAACATTTAGTCATTTGTGCACATCATAGTAGCAGTTTCTCATTCCTTCGAACAAATTACAAATGCTTTTGGACATGCATCAATTGCTTTCATACAACTCTCTGCTATTTACAACATTATCATTCGCTTATGTCATGTCAGTCAAAATTAACTATACTTGTGAATGCTGAATAGTCATTCCATATAAAACTAATAGTCCTCATTTCATTACTTGAGTCATTACATACAAAAATGTTGAACTAGTTGTCAAAATCTGTCAAGCAAATTTTACACATCTTTTTTTTTCTGAAAATGTCTCCTAAATTGAACAATTTCTCTCAAGTGAATCTCAACTTTCGCTGATGAGAAGGGGTGTGTGAAGCATTAGTTGCAACCAATGATAAACCACTTCTCTACAATCACTGTCAGAGGTGAATCCCATAAACTCCCACTTTACAAGCATTTACGAACCAAGCAGGACATAGTGTGTACCATTTCTACAATACTGTGACACAGAAATGGAAGGTCATCCCTGTGGAAGAGGGGTAAGGGTGCGGGGAAGAAGGGGAAGGGGACAAAACAGGGGAAGAGGAAGAAGAGGCCAATAGGCAGATCCCTGATGAAATCAGGGCTACAATTGTGGATCATGTTGTCAATCACGGCCTCACAATGGCTGAGGCTGGTCGAAGGGTGCAGCCAAATGTTGGGAGAACCACTGTAAATTCAATTATTCAAACATTTCGTTGGGAGAACAGGTGTGTATAAATGGACAGTAATTCAGCACTAAACAATCTGCTCTGCACTACTGTCATTGTGTCATACATGAAGCTTGCAGTGGGAAAGTAACTTGACACTGTACATTTTACATTTAGACGTACAGCTTTACTGCATCACACATTTAGTGTATTGT
>NC_090224.1:36527618-36605118 GCF_024489055.1 Chanodichthys erythropterus | reverse complement strand
TAAATATATTTGTGTATTTCATAAGCAGTTTCTCAGCATGAGAATGTCCAAATGTAATTTTTTTTTTCTTTAAAAATTTAAAAAGTTTTCAATCAAACATTACCAACCTTTTGACACTTCTTGCTATATTTATGGAGTTATGAGTCTTTACTTTTGTCATTTAGAAAAAAACAACTCTAAAAATGCCTTCAGGGCTTAAAGGGGTTAAGTAATAATGGCTTCAAATTAAAAACCCAGCAGCCAATTGATCGTGAATGTTGTTTTAAGGGCGACCGTGTCATGATTTGGTGTACTTTCTCTGGCTTCTTTTCAAAACTTGCATCTCCATTTCTTGGCAGGATCCTTTGTGGAAGGTGCGCCGCAGTCAGAAGTTGGACATGTCTGCCCGTCTGGAGCTGCAGTCGGCCTTGGAAGCTGAAATCCGGGCCAAGCAACTGGTTCAGGATGAGCTGCGCAAGGTTAAAGCTGCCAACATCTCTTTCGAGAGGTCAGTCTTCGATTCTGCTATAATAAGCAGCCTTTTCATTTATTTAGATTGTTGTTCAGAGACTCTGCTTCTGTTTTACTGATTCAGTCTTAAGTGCACAATACAAGAGGATACACGTTACTAGTTAAAATTTACTTGTTCAGGGATCGGCAACCTTTTTGTCCTGAATTGCCTTTTTTAAGTTTCTGAGTTAATCACTGTGTATAAATACACAAAAACATATGTCCGTTAACACTTTAGTTTAGGGCCCAATTCTCACTATTAACTAGTTGCTTATTACTAGGATGTTGGCTGTTTATTGGTACTTATAAAGCACATATTAATGTCTGAATTCTGCATGACCATATTCTACATCCCTTAATCCTACACAATACATAAACTTAACTCATGTGCCATAGGTAGCAGACCCCTGATCTAGCTTTTTGTCATAGCCTTACTTTTTTGACTCCCTCACCTACAGCAAAGTGAAGGACACAGAGGCCAAGAACAGAGAGTTGGAGGAGCAGCTCGAGAACATGAAGAAAGAGATGGAGGAGAGCCGCTCACGAACAGACAAAGGTGAAAATGCTGATACACGTTATGACTTCACCCTTAATAGACCATGAGCATATTATGTCCTTTTGAAGGAACATCTGAAGGGAACCGTTTATAAATGCGGCTGATTGTTAAATTAATGGATTGTTCTATCATTTGAAACTACCAATTGGTCCTAACCATTTTTTTTTTTTCTGATTTTATTTTTTTATATAACTGTAGGCCTGAAACTTCCAGACTTCCAAGACTCCATCTTTGAGTACTTCAATACCTCTCCCCTCGCCCATGACCTGACGTTCAGAGTGAGTGTTTCTGTTAGTATCTGTCCATTTGCTACTGCGTTACATGCCATAACAAGCCTCCCTCTGTTCATTTCATCATCCTAATGACCTCCGGCCTCAGAACATCAGAGACCTAATAGATTGTTGATCAAACGACGAGATGACATCTGTAGTAGCTAGACAGAAATACTGGAGTGTACATATTTGTGAATGTCTAGCACATGGATCCCTGATTCACTTCGGGAATCTGCAGTCTTACACATTTCACATAGGCCATTCACAGTAATGCATTACAATATTGTGTTACTCGCAAAAAAAGTAACTAATTGAATTACCAATGCATTATATTACTTCTGCATTATTTTTTTTCTCACCTGCCTGGGCTTGTTTGTTTGCATTTTAATACAAAAAAAAAAAAATGTTCTATTTTTGGCAAATGTAGAGGCCCTTTCACACCAAAAGTGAAACGAATAAGCCTCAGGCTGAAGGAAATGCAAATTCACATCTGTACAGTATAGGGGCACAGATCAAACAAACTTTTCAGCTGTGCTGCCATTCTGGATTGCAGAAGAATTGGATGCAGAAGAATAAAGTTTAACACACTTACTTCAGCAATAAAAAACAAAACAAAAAAACAAACAAATTTGATGTTTATCTAAAGCCATTTTTGCTTATTGGTATGATTAGTCTAGAACTACAATAACCATCATGTTTACACAACGCCTCTGCACTAACTTCCAATTTCTCTCAACATGGGGACAGGAGATCTGTCAGTCAATAAATAAGAAAAAGTAATATGCGTTTCTTATTTGAAAAGGAAACTTTTTAAATTTTGTTGTAAATTTAAAAATAATGTTACTTGTTACTTGAAAAATCTGATTGCATATCTTGTACCCCCATATATGTTTGTAAAACATATATGATTGCAGTCAGAGCCGATAGCCTCGTGCAGCACAACTACGCCAACTCTTGGCTCAAGGTCTTTTGCCGATTCCATTCCCCTCTTTCCTGACTGTCTTCAGAAAAGTATTGATGGCATTTTCTTTTATCCTACCTCCGTATAATGCCTAAAAAATGGTGTTTATTAGCACAGGACTGCTTGGTATACAGGGGTAACCAGGGTAACCGCTGTATTTCTACTTTTGGCCAGATGACTAATCACGCTTTGATTGCCCAAGTAGAGCTGAAAGTTTTGCAAGACTGATGCCTGTCTTTCAGTTTTGCAAAACTGTTTCCATACTGAGGCTGTGAGAGGAGCACTACTGTGTCACTTTAAAGTAGGGACCAGGTCTACCGATGATTTTGAGACTCAAGCAATTGTAGGGAAAAGGCCTAAAGTGAAAGTAAGTTCATAAAGACAAAAGCTGTGTCACTTGTCATCTTATTTTTGTCCCCCTCAAAAAAAGGACTCTGTATCCTCCTCATCCGCATCTTCTCTGCTTGCATTTTGGGATGAAGTAAGTTTGCTAAACAAAGCTCCTCCCTCTGTGACCTTTAACCTCGGCCGGAGTGATCTGTCAGCAGACAAAGTATCTCAAAAGTTGGTCAAGAAGTTCATACTGTAGTTCCTCTTGTGTTTTGCCAAAATAAAACAACTCACTTATGTTAACAATGCCTGATTCACCATTTAAGGCCAGACATTAGTGACTATACAACTTACATTCAACCTAACCAGCATGCCCTTAATATATTTTGTCTGCTGACCACGTTCCTCTGCCATAGTGCAATCAGACCCTAGATCCAATTCAGTGTAATTGTAGGTGCTAAAGGTTAGAGACTCACAATTAGCATCCAGCAATTATTATTAACCACCTCCCAACTTCCTTCTAACCTCTTAAACGGCTAATGTGAATATCAATGTCACTCTCCATTCGTCAAGTCTGCAAATGCACTAAGCCGTTAGTTAACCCTTAGAGCCTGCAAGGACAATAAACATCCATAATTTAGATTGAAATGACTAAGCCAACCAGCCGTAAAATGAATCAAATGAAATAAAATGATGAAAGATGATTAAATTGAGCGGGATGTTTCACAATTACTTATAACTTACCAATATAGGAGGTGATGGTGAGTATGTGCTTGTAAGCTAATTGAATATGACCGTAATTCTCTGAGGAAAAAGTGTGATGTCAATTAATTTGATGATTTTAATTACCTACCAGTCTTTTTGCATCCTAAAATTCTGTATCACACTTAATTGACACTGTTGTGTATTCAAATGTTGCATAGATACAGTCATAGTGTGTGCACACCAAAAGTGAATTTAATTATTTTCTCTAGTAGATTACATACAGAGTCAATGCAAAGACACCAATAGACGAGAATTCACGGCAGGCGATGCAAATGATGCGACTTGGGCAACGTGATTTGCCAAATTCCCCTCAATCACATCTTCCGCGCAAGTTGAAAAATTTAAACTTGAGCGGGAAATTCACATGACACTTTGTCTTGCAAGCCAATCAGCAAAGAGCTTATTGACATGTCCCATCATCAAGTAGTGCTGGAAGCAGCTGTCATCCATGCACAGTTCCCGGAGAGGTTTTCCCATGGAATTGGGCTACTTTATCACCTGTACTGCCAATTTAGCGATTTTGTCGTTAGATTTAGCGACTCTCCCCCCCCCTCCCTTTTGAGACTTTTTTTCAAAAGCCTAGCGACAAATTTAGCAACTTCTTCGATAAACCTTATCTAGATTCCATGACTCGCCCACTGATCTATATTTATATTAATATAGATCAGTGGACTCACCAGTATGACGTCATCTAGCGACATTTAGCGAACCGTTTTAGCTACTTTCAACTGGAAGCAATTGCTGCCGTGGGTTGTTTTTCATGTCTGCGGGTTGAAGGGACCCTACTAACGTGATATTTAGCCCCTGGAATGCGAATTTTACCAAGGGAACCCTGCCAAAAATGTGGATTTTACCCCCCGCAACGTGATTTTTACTGGAGTAAAAATTTTATTCATATGAGTGATGCGAAAAACAAGTGATCCCACGATTAATCTAGAGTGAGTGACGCAATGCGAATATTCGCTATTGGTGTGCACACACCAAAAGACCATATCAGTATCTTTTGTTTAGAAGTGCTTGGTAAGTATTGTTTTTGTTTAATTTTGGGGAATATTTACAATGTTAGTCAAAGATGGTGCTTTAGTGTTTACAAATGCATCTTAAGTTGAATTATAGGGGTTTATGTTTGCTTATTGCTGATTTCTTAAACATAAAAATGAAAGACTTAAATGCATAAGCATTATATATATTTATATATAATTTATACATTTGAAATTTTGGGGTCAGTAATTGTTTCATTACATTTCTATAAAAAATGCATTCTTTCGAACTTTTTTTTATTCATTAAAGAATCCTGGGGAAAAAAAATACAAAAATATTAAACAGAACAACTGTTTTCAAACTGTAAATTGTAATATTTCACAATGTTTGTTGTTTCAGTTTTAATTAGAATTTTGGTCAAATAAATGCAGCCTTGATGAGCATAAGACATTTTTTCAAAAACAATGTTGTAAAATGTCTGTTCCTAGCAAAAATATTCTATTAATAGTTATAAGCACATGACTGCTTAATGATTATTAGTTATGACATAATACATTTCACAAATGTCATCTCAGCCACATTGTGATAATGTTTGCGTGACTTGAATGTGTTAATTTAGCTTTTTGGGGAACTTAAGTGATGTTTGTAAAGCTTTTGACCTCATCTGCTGACCGTAATCATGCCATGTAGATGGAATAAAAATGACCCTCAGCGAATGATGCATACTCATTTTGAGCTTTCACACAAATGTGGTCTTTTCCCTCAGACAAGCTCCGTCGGTGATGTGGACGCCACACCCCAGAAGACGGACATTCCCTCTTCCTCCCCATCAGTGGTTTCAGAACAGGATGTGAGTGTCCACCTAACACTTCCTATTACATTCTGCCGCTGTCAGACTTCCTGTCTGATACATTGGTCATTGATTGAGTAATTTCCTGAATAGTAATGGATAGGACAAAGCTTGAAAAAATCGAAAATGCTGTATTGTCTCCTTCAAACAAAACAAATAAGCACAAGTATACATGTTTTGTTATTATGATTTATATAATATATATATAATATATAATATATACAGTCCAAAAGTTTGGAACCACTAAGATTTTTAATGTTTTTAAAGTTTCGTCTGCTCACCAAGGCTACATTTATTTAATTAAAAATACAGTAAAAACAGTAATATTGTGAAATATTATTACAATTTAAAATAACTGTTTTCTATTTGAATATATTTGACAAAGTAATTTATTCCTGTGATCAAAGCTGAATTTTCAGCATCATTACTCCAGTCTTCAGTGTCACATGGTCCTTCATAAATCATTCCAATATGATGATCTGCTGCTCAAGAAACATTTAATGTGCACAGATGTAGGATTATTTCAGGATTATTTGATGAATAGAAAGTTCAAAAGAACAGTGTTTATCTGAAATCTAATCTTTTGTAACATTATAAATGTCTTTACTGCCACTTTTGATTGATTTAATGCATCCTTGCTGAATAAAAGTATTAATTTCTTTCATTTCTTTTCAAAAAAATAAAAATTCTTATTGACCCCAAACTTTTGAACGGTAGTGTATAATGCTACAGAAGCTTTGTATTTCAGATAAATGCTGTTCTTTTGAACTTTCTATTCATCAAGGAATCCTGAAAAAAAAATAAAAAATACACAACTGTTTTCAACACTGAAAATAATCATAAATGTTTCTTGAGCAGCAGATCAGCATATTAGAATGATTTCTGAAGGGTCATGTGACACTGAAGACTGGAGTAATGATGCTGAAAATTCAGCTTTGATCACAGGAATAAATTACTTTGTCAAATATATTTAAATAGTACACAGTTATTTTAAATTGTAATAATATATCACAATTATTACTGTTTTTATAGTATTTTTAATTAAATAAATGTAGCCTAGGTGAGCAGAAGAGACTTCTTTTAAAAACATTAAAAATCTTAGTGGTTCCAAACTTTTGGACTGTACTGTATATATGTGTGTGTGTGTGTGTGTGTATATGTGACAGGAAAATCATTTATTATTATTTATGGAATTGTTTTAATCATTTAGGAACCAGTCAAGTCTCAAGCGACCACCCCTGCTACACCTTCTCCAATGTATCAGCCCACTCTCAGTGCGCCAAAGGTAAAACCATCATATGATGTGTCTGACTCATCATTAGCCTGTTCCTTTACTCCAAGGGTGAATTTATAAACGGCCCGCAGCTTGTCTGTTAAAATACATCATATGTGGCCCGCAAATCATGAAGTTTCATAGTGTCAACACAAGGTTGCAGCTCTAGATTTTTGGCCAGGTGTAGCAGTTAAAGGAGAAAGCATACTTATTTTTTTATTTTTTATTTTTTTACGCATACGCTAGCCTTGCAAAGTATACTTTATTTGACTTTATACGCGTACACAGGTTTATCTCTCGCCACGAGTTACAACCCATGTAAACATCTTTGTATTCTTTCATGCTAGAGTTGTATAAATGAGGGCACTTTAACCTCTTCACACAATCTCTCGTCTATGTAGGCCTCCATTGTCGCTGTAGCTTGCATGTGTTCTGGTGTCATGAGAAATCGAGTCTCCCCCAGGAATCGGGTCTCGTTTAGGACCCCAAGTGATCCCATTGGTTCAATGCACTTTTAATGGGTAGCATTTTTCGTGTTTGATTATAATTCCTGCGAAATCATGTTGTGATTTATATCATTTAAAATGCATTATAATGACCATTAATGTCTTTTAAATTACATGCTTCATATACTAGTAGCTATAGGTTGTGAAATCAAGCATCTCTCATTTTTAGTTTTTTTTTTATAGTTGGCTTATGTACTAGCATAGCATACCAATTAGCCTGCTAGCTTAGCTTATATTACGTTAGGTATGTTTTTTGCACTTAATGTAATAAACACTGTACAATAGTGAAATAGGTTATAATTAGTCAAGACATCGCGATAACAACTTTGGATCAGGCATTACCTCCTGGGTCCTAAAGGAGACCCGATTCCTGGGGGGGGGGGGGGGGGGGACGCGATTTCTCATGACTCTGTTCTGTTTATGCAGTCTTTCTTCGACTACCTTGTGAATCGACGCCCACAGAGCACGATTGCCACCTTGTGGATAAACTAATTACTGCAAAAAAATGCGACTACACGTGCATTATTACAAAAATTTGCGTGCGTGTACTCTTCCGATGACGAAATTCACATCACGCACACTGTACGCTGACCCTCGCACACGCGTAAAAAGTGAAGTATACTTTGGACTAAACTGTGAGTTAAACAAAATTTGATAACTGATCAGCACTGCCATTTTGGTTGCTTATGAGAAATGTTGAACATGCCAAAAGTGGAATGAAACTTGCCCCCTTTAAAAAAAAGCTTGGAGACCCCAGCTTTAGTTTGTCAGTATTTTCTTATTGGCTTCTCAGCATTGGCTCTACATTGCTCTGACTGTTAATATTTTGTTTGTGTCAGCAGCCTAAAGCTCATCAGCTGAGCATCAAGACCTTCTCCAGCCCGACCCAGTGCACTCACTGTACCTCACTGATGGTGGGCCAGATCCGACAAGGCTACGCCTGCGAAGGTGAGCTGAGTGTTAATGATAAAAAAAAATCAGATGAGATTTTGATCTAAGATGAAATATTCATATGCAAGTTTCACTTGTCAGTGAAAGAAAGCAAGTCACGTGTGTGAACGTTTGGTAATTCTCTCTCTCCCTCACTGTCTCTTTTAGTATGCTCTTTCATCTGTCACGTGTCTTGTAAAGACAACGCGCCCCAGGTTTGCCCCATTCCTCCAGAGCAAGCCAAGAGGCCTCTGGGTATTGATGTGCAAAGGGGCATTGGCACAGCCTACAAAGGTTTTGTCAGGGTGAGAATGATAATGTAGTAAAAATTTCTGGTCACTTATTTTTACTAATTGCATTGAACTTATATTTCATACTAAACACCATCCAGTACCTTAAATTGCCTTGCTGCTCTTTTCAGATCCCGAAGCCCACAGGAGTGAAGAAGGGCTGGCAGAGGGCTTATGCTGTCGTGTGTGACTGTAAGCTCTTCCTCTATGAGGTGCCCGAAGGGAAGTCCACTCAGCCTGTCGTGGCGGCCAGTCAGGTCCTTGACTTGAGGTCAGAATTAGTCACGTTCTTAGTTCAAATGTACTTAACGCACAGTCAGTGAATAATGTAGTGATCTGCTACACTACTGTTCAAAAAATTTGAAGTCGGTAAGATATTTGAAAGAAGTCTCTTGCTCACTAAAGCTGCATTTGATCAAAAATACAGTAAAATAGTGTAATATTATTGCCATTTTCTATTTTAATATATTTTAAAACGTAATTTATTACTGTGATGGCGAAGCTGAATTTTTTTAAGCTATTGTTCCAGTCTTCAGAGTCAGATTCTCCTGAAGAAGAAATATATTTTTTTTTCAGGATTCTTTGATGAATAAAGTTCAAAAGAACTGCATTTATTTGAAATAGAAATCTTTTGGAACATTATAAATGCCTTTAATGTCACTTTTGATCAATTTAAAGACATGAATAAAAGTGTTGATTTCTTTAAAGAAAACAAACAAACAAAAAAACTTTTTTTTCTCCCAAAAGTCAGACTTTTACATTGTTACAAAAGATTTCTTTAAATACCTTTTTTTGAACTTTTCTATTCATCAAAGAATCTTGGAAAAAATGCATCACATTTTCCACAAAAATATTAAACACCACAACTGTTTTCAAACAGTAAATTTTAATGTTTTTCCACAGTTTTAATTAGATTTTTGGTCAAATAAATGCAGCCTTGGTGATGAGCATAAGAGACTACTTCAAAATCATGAACTTGTATATCTAAAATGTCTATTCCTAGCAAACAGTCTATTAATATAATACTCTATTAATAGGTATAAACCTTTTGCTCATGATTTTGAGTAAGCACATGACTGCTGAATGATTATTAGTTATGACATAATACATTTCACAAATGTCATCTCAGTCACATTGTGATAATGTTTGTGTGACTTGAATGTGTTAATGTAATTTTTTGGGGAGATTAAAGGATATTTTTTTATTGTTCCAGTCTTCAGAGTCAGATTATCCTGAAAAAGAAATAATTTTTTGTGATACTTTTTTTTCCAGCATTCTTTGAATAGAAAGTTCAGAAGAACAGCATTTATTTTAAATTGAAATGTTTTGTAACATTATAAATACCTTTAATGTCACTTTTGTTTACAGTATTCATTTCTTTAAATAAAAAACGTACTGACCCCATCAGTAGTGCAACTAAAGGATAATATCTGTCATTATTATAAAACTTATATCAAGTAATATTTTTCATTTGTGTGACGGTGTTTGTTTCATGTCCTCACAGAGACGAGGAGTTCTCTGTAAGCTCTGTTTTGGCATCTGATGTGATCCATGCCAGTCGTAAAGACATTCCCTGCATATTCCGGGTACGCTTTGAAATGTGTCCTTTTCTTTAAATGCTGCATTACTACAGTATGTTTAGTCATGCCTCATGATAATCAATATTTGTCCTTAACCGTGCAGGTATCATCATCCACTCTGAACTCCCCCATCCGGCCGGTGCCTCTGCTGGTGTTAGCCGAGAGTGAGGCAGAGAAGAGGAAGTGGGTGGGCATCCTAGAGGGCCTGCAGAACATCCTGGCCAAGAACCGCCTGAAGAACCGTGTGGTTCATGTCCTGCACGAGGCCTACGACAGCAGCCTGCCTGCCATCAAAACTACACTCTCTGCCGCCATCGTAGGTCAGTACAGTGTTAGGGAGGCGAGGATGTTAATTTCTAATGAATCAATATACTTTCCCCCATTTTCAAGAGAGGAATGAGCATTTCTGAACACATGATAATTTTCACATATTTGAATTTGTGAGGCTGTTTACATTCAGTGACATTTTTTTTGTCCGTTATTAACCGTATTTGGTCCAACAGACATTTTTGGGTCATTAACCTGAAATGCTATTCAGATGTTGTTCCTGTGACATGCTACTAAAGCTATTTTAAACAGTATTTCTAAAAGGACTGCTCCCATATAGTTGACTAATCGTTAGTCAACTAGAAGCGGCTCGGTCGGCCAAAAATTGTATTAGTCGGTTAGTCACAAGAAAAAGAAAAAACCTTGTGGTGCAATCACTTTTTTTCATGATAACAGTGGAAACTAATCCGTCATTTTTGGTCATACAGATTAGAGTAACACATCATTCGAAACTGTAATGGCTCTACTTTTATTTGTGTAAACTCACAATAACAAGAAAACATTGTGCTTTTGTAAAATAAAGAAAACAAACCAAGCACTTTCTGCCGTCTTGGTTTCCCTGAACTGGAGCGCATCACATAAAATAACCGAAACTCAGGGTATACTTGCCTCACAGACATGAGAAATATATCCATAGAAAGCTTAATCTCTGATAAATGAAAAATAATCTCTGCTTATGTATGAAAGGTGCATTTCTCTCTATAGGAGCATTCACTATACTATGGAGATGGCCATCCTGCATCGTCAACTTCATCTTTGCAGCCTTCACTGACTCAGAAACTCACTAGTTTATTAATAAAACATTGAAATATCTCCTTGATATTTTTTTTCCTGACACATTCATAATTGTTACTTTTGCCGGTGCTTTGCGGCAAGCTTCATGTGTGCACTTCAGTGCAAAATAGGCGCCTATATATATTAAACTCTCATTATGGTTTAGTATTCTCCTCTGTATATATTTAAGTAGTTTAATTAATATAAACGTGCGATTAGTCGACTAATGGCTTAAATGAATAATAGTCGACTAGAAAAATCATTAGACGCGGTCAGCCTTAATTTCTAATTCTTGTGTAATTATGGCATATTATTAACTGAGAGACTACATGGAATATTTGTAGTTTAAAATTGCCCTACCAAAGGACCAAACCCTCCTCCCCTCTCTCACTCGTTTCATTTGCTCCAGATGAATATTGTTGGTGTTTCAGGGCTTAATTGCTTGTATTGCACATAATTGTGCTCATTACCAAAGATTTTATACTCACAAAGTGCGCCACATAAAGATGCCTCTCAATACTAAATTGAGTTCTTTATTGCTGCTTATTGCACTTAAACAGTCAAATACACACAAAATAATGTCAAAATGCTGGTCTTGGCGAGTATTCATGTAAACACAGTCAGTTTGTTTTAAGTGAACGTAAACAGTTGAGAAAGAAAACGCATGTGTAACAGTATAATGGATCTGTGCGTCAGGTCTTAAAGTGACAGCAGCCTAATAAACCTGCTGCCAAATTGAGATAATATTAAAAATATCTATATGGCAGTTTTTCCCTATGGTATCAATGTCAAAATTGTAGCCAGTGAAAATGCTGAGTGGCTAGTAACTTTGGAAAACCACTAGCCACAGTGACTTGTGAGCAAAAAAGTTAATGTCAAGCCCTGTATTTGTGCATTTGGAAATGTTTTGTAATATTATTAATACTTTAATATCTAGAATTAGTATTTTCAGTAATTAAAAATGACAGTTCATAGCCGTTTTACCTGGGAGTAGTTTAATAAACTTCATGAACAAAGTGCAATGGACCTTCAATAGAGGGACAGAAATCAGTTTGAGAATGAGTAAATGACAACAGAATTTTAGTTTTTGGGGTGAACAAACTTTTCACAAAACAATCTGTCCTGCTATTGTCTCTACAGATCGAGAACGAATTGTTTTGGGAACAGAAGATGGCCTGTTTGTAGTCGAGATCACAAGAGATGGTATGAGCACACGGATTTACTTCTTTAATTCTTTTCCATTATTTTTACTTTGACTAATTTCCCATGATCCTTTCTCAGTCATTGTTCGTGCTGCTGACTGTAAAAGAGTCTGCCAGATTGAGCTCATCCCCAAAGAGAAGATGGTGGCCCTGCTTTCTGGCCGTAATCGGCACGTCCATTTATACCCCTGGGTGGCACTAGAGGGCGCAGAAGGCGGTGTTGATATCAAGCTGACCGAAACTAAAGGCTGCCAGACGATGACCATAGGTACCCTACGGCCCGGCGGCCCAGCATGTCTCCTAGCAGGCGTGAAGCGTCAGGTCATCTGCTATGAAATCACACGGGCAAAGCCCCATCACCGTAAGCTGTGGGAGGTGCAGGCGCCTGGTATCGCCCAGTGGCTGGGGATTATTCGTGATCGGCTGTGCGTGGGTTACCCGTCAGGCTTCGCTCTGCTGGCGATGCAGGGAGAGTCGTCACCGGTGAGTCTGGTCAGCCCAGCAGACCCCTCACTAGCCTTTTTGGCCCAGCAGCCCCTGGACGCGCTGCACGCTATGGAGGTGGGAGCAAATGAACTGCTGCTGTGCTTCAGTCAGCTGGGAGTGTATGTGGACGCGACAGGACGACGCTCTCGGACGCAGGAGCTGATGTGGCCCGCCACACCACTTGCCTGCAGTAAGTGTTTTTAAAGAGCTTGTGTGGGAAGTAAGAAATAATTGGTGAAAGTATCTAAGCAACGCTGTTTGTTTTCATGTTTTCAGCCCTCCTGAAATTCCAGTGTTTTTCATGTGTAGACTTGGAGGAAGGGAGGAGTAGGAAAGAACAGAGGAGAGACAGCAAAGCAGGGAGGAGGTAGAAAAGACAAAGTGGAGAACAGGAGGTTTAAAAGGGAAATAAATGAACAACATCATTAGTTTAAAAAAAAAAAAGAGAGAATTTTTTTTTTTCCCAGTTGTAATTAGGGTTGCAAAATTCCGGGAATTTTCAAAGCTGGAAACTTTCCATGGGAATTAACGGCAATCTATGGGAATTAACTGGAATTAATGGGAATAAACACGGAATTTGCAAAATTGCAGGTTAGCCTATAACAGGGTACTTAAATGTAGTTGAAAAAAACATCTTGCAACATAATTTTGGTTAAAACAACTATATTTAATGAAATTTTAGTTTCATTTTTACCCTGCACATTCCTCACACAACACACTACTTGCTGCAAATAAATAACACATAACAATTGCTGCAATAAAAATATATTTAATTTACATATTTACTAAATTTGAATTAATTGAATGCGAAAAATGAATAACTGTTATTTCATGTTATGACCAAACAAAATGTTTATATTTGTTTTATATGATACATTTTATATATAGATTATAAATCTGTATAAATTTCCCAAAATTTCCAATTAATTCCCATAAATTCCTGATAAGTTTCCAAATTGGAATATTTCCAAAATTCCCCAGGTTAAGTTCCCGTGGAAAGTTTCCAGAAATTTTCGGAAACTTTCCGCCCCTTTGCAACCCTAGTTGCAATTCATAAGAAAAAAAAAAAAAAAAATTGGCTCTAAATAGTTTATTTTAAAAAATAAGCTTACAAGTTAAATGACAGGTCGATACCAATAAGCCAATGATTATTTTCAATTTATGGACCATTAATTGGCCGATATTAAAATTCTATACTATTCTGTCTAAATAAATAAATAAAAACACTATAAACTAAAATCATTCATTTTAAATGAACAGTGAATTTAGGCATCACAACATTATGTACTGTACTTTCTTTTTCTCTTTTTGATAAGAGAGGACAACTAAATCATCCTCACTGCTTGAAGACTCCATTTTATATTGTCTTGCAAAATTTTTTGCAATGAATTAATTAATACACGCATCGGACTCTGTGTGCATGGTTTCTGTGCATGATTAATTTTTAGGATGACAAAGACGAAAAAAAATGGATATTTCGGACTCAGTGTGCAAAGACCTTAAGAGGCAGCCGTGGGAAAGCTGTGGCCAATTCCATTAGGGATGTGAGTGGGGAAAAAAAATGTGCAGCAGTAAACAAGAAGGTCAAGAGAGCAGATAAGGGCAGTATTGTTGCATGTACCTAGTAGGGGTGTAACTGTACACAACATGACTGTTCAGTACAGCAGGGGGAGAAAACTAAACATAAAATTGCTTCTTTTTTTTTCATTAAACAGTGGTTTATTATCAAATTGCATCAATCACTTAAAATAAATTCAGTTATAATGAACATTTTCTTAAGGATAAAACAAAATCTATCTCAGCTGATGCTGTAAACTATAATACTTCCTTGCACATTACTATTATAATAAAGGTTACAATTAATAACAGAGCCCAAACTATTGAGTTCAGTTGCTATTTATATTTAGATATAATAATCAACACTCAAATAAAAAACAAACATGTAATTTGCACATAAGGCAGGTTTTGCATTAACTTCTAAAAGTAATTATACAATTATTTACAAAGTTACTGTCATAACTTGTTTTCATGACCAATTTAAAACACATTAATGAGGACATTACTAACAGGTAAAGTAAATATAATAAATATATAAGCTAATATAGTGTATACATTTAGTGAAATGCTCCTCTAGAGTTCATTTCTTTAGTGATCTAACATGCTGTGGACACTGAATGACTTGCTTGAGGTAAATGTAATGCTGCATGATATATTATTCTCAAGCTGTTTTATTGATGTCTTTCCGCGGTTTAAGCACTGATTACATGTAAACATATCTATGCATAGATCGTCTGTTCTTTTTCTGCGCTTTTTCCTGTTGTGGCGGTTAGCAAACAACATTGCATTACCGCATATGAATTGGAGTGTGGATCGACTGTGACCGACTGTATTTGTAATCTGACTGTATGCCTGTACACATGTACAGTTACATCCCTAGTACCTAGTATTATACAGTGTTCCAATGCTTAATATATAAAAATCCAATCAATCTGTTATAGTATGAGGTTATCTTTGCTTAAGTTATTTACAATGATTTTCCCCCTTTATTTTCTCAGGAACAATGTTAAAAAAGATAAAATCATTCATAAATCTTTTCAACATGACTTACTCTCACCATTTTTTCCATAAGACAATAAAAAGAAAATAGTACATAAGAATAATTTTATTTCTTGGCGTATTTGGAGAATCAGGCCCCAGATGTTTCAGTCAGAATAGTGAGCCACACAACTCTCCGGCCTCTGACCCAGTTTCACGGCACATCAGACAACCCTTTGAGAATGGCATCATGAATGTTTTTCCTTGCCATGACATCTCAAACCCATATTCATTATTTTCAGGCTCAAACTCGAACTACCTGACAGTGTACAGCGATTATGGAGTAGACGTGTTTGATGTCCACACCACAGAATGGGTCCAGACCATCTCATTAAGAAGGGTGAGTGAAGAATCCAGTTTGTGAAAGCAGTATTTAATATAATTTCAATTGTAACAATTTGTGTTTATGAAAAAAGCTGATCTGACTTTAAAATGTGTCTGTAGATTCGGCCCCTGAATGTGGAGGGCAGTCTGAACCTGTTGGGCTCTGAGCAGCCCCGCCTCATCTACTTCAGCAGCAACTCCTCAGGTCTGATCCCACCCCACACACACTTAACCATCAACACACATCTCCCACACACTGGACCTTTCTTTCCTCACTTAATGTAGCTGGAGTCTCTGATCACAATAGTCCACCTGTGAAGAAATGTGTCCTCCACAAAGTGATGTCACAAAGTGATGCCACAAAGTGATGATCACTCCCGCCTACACTGACACACGCGTATAGATATATATAAATATAAATATAAATATATATATATATATATAACAAGCCCACACATGCTTAGAGCTCAGCATTCTCGGCCTCAGATGTCATGTCTGTTCACTAGAATGGTTTGTTCACTGATTCGTTCAGTGGCCCTTTCTGCCGATTACATCGTTACACCAGTAGATGGTGACGACTAATTATGAATCATTAAATGAGTCACTGAATTATTCACTGAGCTTATTAAAAACATTAATCCATTTGTAACTAATGTCTAATCTATTAAGGTTCTTATAAAAGTTTTTTTAAGCATCATAAGATGTCTTGAATTCAGTGTCTCATTCACACTTGAAGCTTAGTAAGGGGACATATTTGTTCAGTAAGGGTTCATGTACATCCAGACACTTTTTATCGCATAATAAACCCCGACAGAGTGATCAGGACCCGACGTGAAGTGGAGGGATCTTGCTTCACTCTGAAGGGGTTTATTCTGCGATAACATCCGGCTGGATGTACATCCTCCCGCTTATTACATGGCTACTTGCCACGTAAGTAAATAATTAAACACGAAATATTGACTTAAGTTGATTAGGTCTTTAAACGCAAAGCTGGCATTTAAAGTGGCTGCTAGCAAGCGGCAAGTTCAAACTAGACGGAAATTTAAGGGATACAATGTAGTCATACCACTTACTACACGACATTTTGACAAATAAATAATCATTGGATAGGAGATATTGATTTGAGATTTTAAAATCGTGCCTGTTTGTCATCTTATAATCCGTTAGTGTACAAAACAATTGTTAGTGTACAAAACGGCTGCATTTGTATGAAACAGAGAGTGAGTCTATGATATCGGATGACATGATTAAGTAACTGTATACAAAATATTGATTTGAGTTTTAATATTTTATGAGCTCACCAAACGCAAAACTTCCATGAGGAAAAACCGTTCCTAGCAAGCGTAAAACACCAACTTCAGTGACAGTTACCCGGATGAATCTGTTATCGTTTTTTAGCGGTTATTATCAGGGGATAACATACCGCTGAATGAATGGTGCGATTGACCAATCAGAATCAAGTAGCCACTTAATAGGTACGGTTAACCACTAGCTATGTTTCCATTCACCTATTTTTATGCACATTTTGGGATATTGCATCAAAAACTGCTGGATAGAAACTAGGGCTACACGATTATGGCAAAAATCATAATTGTCGATTATTCCCTTGAAATTATAATTGCGATTATTAATGACGATTATCACAATTTACATTGAATGATGTTTTGAGTTGCTTTATATCATTCTTTGAAAGAATAATCATGTTTTGCTTGGTCTGTTCAAAGTCAAGCTGGATTTTCTCCCCAGCGTAAGGTTGAGAGGTCCATCTATCACTCTTTTCCATGTTTGTAGAGTTAGTTTGTGGAGTAAATATATAGGCTGGTGTTATCACGATACTGACATTTCTAACTTCGATATGATAAAAAAAAACAATACTGTCATATGGATATTTTTAACAGTATTTTTTATTTATTATTAGTCAAAAGTTTCTTCTGAAGAGATCACTTTATATGATAAAGCTTTTAAGCTTTTCTCATATATAAACATTGATCAGTTACCATTACAATTATCTCACAAATATTTGCTAACTCAATGCATTTGTTTTTACAATGGGGTAATTTTGTTGCAGTATATTACACACAGCACAAGGAAGCTTGATTTCAAATGGTAAATTAAATTTTAAAAAAGACAAGTAAACAGTAATAAAATAAGAACAAATTAACAAATTATAGAATAAATAGAATAGAAGAATAAAGATAGAAATTAAATAGACTGCTTTCTATTTTCAGGTAGGTCTAACTGTAGTAATCAGGTAAGAAAGTGAATAAAAAACAAAGTAGGCTAATCAAATGTAAAATAACATTGGATAATCTTCATTATAAAAATTAAATAAAGATTAATCGGTTAAAGTTACAGAAGTTAATCAGTCAAGAGCAGTAAGTGATTTTCTCTTTGTCTGTTGATTAACAATAACAACATAGAGAGCGGCCCGTTTATTCGGCTACTGTCCCTTTAAGAACTGACGAACACACGGACACATTCTTCCTGAACTGTTTTATATTAATACTCACCAAGATGGGCATATTGATATTGCTTCTGAGTGTATTTGACCATTAATTAACCGTGAAAAGGAGGTTATTTTGTTTCAGATATTTCAGTATCGATATATATCGAAATATCAGTATTTTTGACAACACTAGGCTGTGTACACTTATTTTTAAAAATGGCGGGTCCTGGTGTTTCCCATCAGCGCACACCTACGTCACTGGTAGCTTCTTTTATGCTGGGTTAGAGCTTTTAAATTCTGAAGTAGTCGTGATTCCCTCTCACAAAGTAACATGCTCAAAACACGCAGAATAATGTAAAGCAGAATAAAGTGGATATTTTTCCTTGTAATCGCGCCTTTGAACGATTACGAAATCGTGGCATCCGTAATCGCGATTTAGAAATTCGATTAATTGTACAGCCCTAATAGAAACACCAGAATGTGCATAAATTCTAAAAATGTGCATAAAAAAACACATGCGCTCGTTTGAATCGGATACTTTTTTATCCAATAAGAAAACATGCACATAAACTACAATGAGACACATTTACCAAATAAATTCCTCTATGCGCATCAAAAAATCATGTGACTTCGCGATGGGACGGCTTAACTGGACTAACCAGTGGACTGATCTAGTTGCAACAGCATCTGAAATGCCTGAGCCAAGATTGTCGTCAAAGTAGTTCGGTATAATTCCCTCCCAGAACTGTCTTACATGACTGCGTTACCAAACAGCAGGCATCCGAAACAATGTTGCCAAGTCCTCGGTTTTCCAGCGCAATTGGGCTATTTTAACACTGTTGCTGCGGGTTGTTTTTTATGTCCTCTGGTTGAAGCGACCCCAAATAGCATGACATTTAGCCCCTGGAATGCAATTTAACCCCCTGGGCTAGTTTTGAGTAGCAATTGGGTGGGCTTTGTTGTGAAAACCTGGCAACCCTGCTTTTTTTTTTTTTTTTTTTTTTTTTTTTTACCAGATTTGTTTAAAAACTCTGATTATGAGTCACTACATAGTAGTGAATAGGAACAATTTGTCCAAAATTTGTGCAAAAAACAGTGATTTATAAGAAACACTGATCCGCCCAGGTAATGAAATGTATGGCTCCACCCTTTACAACTCACTTCCTACCCACTCTGGCAGATTGCCGTCTTGATAAAGACGCTTTTGTTTGCTAAACTAAAATGACCTCATTTGTCACACCTCCTCCAGGCCCGCTGCCAACAATTCCACAGTGCGTTCAGACACAGCGGCTCGGAGCTCAGAAACCCAGAACTGCTGTAGTTTAGCAGCCATAACCATTGTTTTCAACACTGTTTCCACAGATGGCTGTGACCTAGCCATCCCTGAGACCTCTGACAACAGCAAGAAGCTGATGGTGAGGACACGCAGCAAGAGGAAGTTCCTTTTTAAAGTACCCGAGGAGGAGCGGCTGCAACAGAGGAGGTATGGTGGCTTCAGGTGAACATTTCTCACGCTGCTACACTCGTGCGTTTCTATATTGTTTCCTTTTTGTTCAATAGGGAGATGCTGAGGGATCCTGAAATGAGATCCAAGCTGATCTCCAACCCCACCAACTTCAACCACGTTGCTCACATGGGCCCAGGCGACGGCATGCAGGTCCTCATGGATCTGCCTCTGGTAATACCTTAAAATAGCTGGAGCTGATGTCCAGATTTAAGTGTTTAAATGTATAAACACACATGGTGCTAAAAGCTTAGGGAAGCAGACAGATGCCATTGTCAAATCTGCATGGGGCGACCCATCAGCTGAAGAGTTTTTGAAATCTCCATCCTGCCAATACCAGTGTCAACAGTGTGCCCTTGAGCCCTGGTTTCTTTCTAAGTTTCCTCCCCACTCTTTTAGGTGATTCACTAATCTGACACATCCAGTTCAGGTCATGGAGCTGACACTAATGAGCCTGTTACTTGAAGCAGGTGTGTTAGCTAGAGGATTCAAATGTGCAGTGCTATGGGGTTCCCAGGAGCAAAATTAAGAAACACTGTTCTAATTAGGGCAGGAATCCAAGAACCACTTTTTATTTGGACCATTTTCATTTTTATTCATACCATGGAAAAGTACATCATTTTATTTATTTGTTTTACTTTTCAGCATTGCCACAATAACTACAGAACAAAACGTACAACACAGTCTGATTACTGATTCTAAACAAATGATTCTGAGTCTTAGTGAATCAAAAACGTACAGCATGTCCAGCTTATTCCAAACGATTCCTGAGCAAATGACTCTTATCAACCAGTTCTTTTTAGGGAATCAAACTTATGTTGAAACATGGATTAGTCTACTTACTAACTAGTTGAGTGACAGTGTGTAGGTAAAGATAGGTTTTGTTGTAGTATTTTTAAAAATAAATATATTATTTATTATGTGGACTGTATGTATAGTAACGGTCAAAAGTTAGAAAATATTAAGGTTTATTAATGTTTTTTGAAAGTAGTCTTTTAATCTTATCAAGGCTGCATTTATTTGATCAAAAATACAGTAAAATTAATGTGTATTAATGTGAAATAATACAATTTAAATTAACTGGTTTTGTAATATATGTAACTTCTGTAATATATTTTAAAATGTAATTTATTCCTGTGATCAAAGCTGAATTTTCAGCATCACTACTCCAGTCTTCAGTGTCACATGATCCTTCAGAAATCATTCTAACATGATGATTTATTATCAATGTTGAAAACCTTTTTAGCTGCTTTTTTTTTGTGGAAATTGTGATATACTGCCATTCAAAAGTTTGGGGTAAGTAAGAAAAAAAAAAATTGTACTTTTATTTTTGCAAAAGCACATTAAATTGATCCAAAAATGACAGTAAAGACATTTATGAAATAAATATTACGAAAAACTTCTTTTGAACTTTCCATTGATCAAAGTTTGCTGAAAAACAAGTATGTAGAGTTTCCACAAAAATATTAAGCAGCACAACTGTGTTTAACATTAATAATAATAATAATAATAATAATAATAATAAATGTTTCTTGAGCATCAAATCATAATATATTAGAATGATTTCTGAAAGATCATGTGACACTGAAGACTGGAGTAACGATGCTGAAAATTCAGCTTTGATCACATTTTAAATAAATTACATTTTAAAATATATTACAACAGAAAACGGTTTATTTAATTTGTAATATTTTACAGCATTTTTTTTTTGTGTGTGTTTTTGATCAAATAAATGCAGCCTTGGTGAGATTAAAAGACTACTTTCAAAAACATTAATGAACTTTAATGTTTCCAAACTTGTGTAATAAAAATAGATTTAACATTATTTAGTAGTTGTATTATTGTATTATTAATTAAGGCCAATTAGTAGACTGCAACCTTTGAAAAATGCATATTCAAAATGATCTTTGCTTACGGTTTCTGGGAACACTGATTATGCAGTTGATTTTTTTTTTTTTAAATTGCATCCTAAAATAGAGAACCAGGTAAACTGTATCAGTTTAGCCCTTCAGCTTTGAGCACAAGATGCTAAATGAGTCTCAGTCGGTCAGATCGAGTCTTCAGCGGTTGGAGGTTTGTATAATTTACAGAAGTGCTATTTGGTCACAGCATGAACTGATTGACTTCTCGGGTTTATTACTCATCCTAACATCCTTTTCTTTCATTTTACTGCACAGCGCCAAAGTCTTTCCCTTCTCTCTGCATGTTTCTTCTTCAAAGCCAGCCAGCCCCACTCTTCCACCCTCACACCCTTTTCTCTCTCTCTCTCTCTCTTTCCTGTTCATGTCTCTCCTTCTGTTTTCGCTCTGGTCGTGGATTCGCTCTGTCCTCTGGTTGCCGTGGCAGCAGCAGAGCGAGACTCCCTCCCCCTCATCCTCTCGCCACCATGCCCTGATCTCCCCTCCGACCAACTTTGAGCACGTCTATCACATGAGTCCCGTCTCTGCCGGGCTCTATCTGCAGAAAGAGCCTTCCTCCCAGCAGAGCCTACTTCAGTTCTCCTCTTCCTCCTCCTCTCCTTCCACATCCTCCCTGGGAAGGGTAGGCTAGCAACACCCCTCCCCACCCCACTTCCTCTTCCTCCCCAGTCCCCATCCCTCCCCCACCACACCCCCCAGGCCCTCGACTTCCTTTCCTCCCTCTGCTCCTGTGTTACACCATCCCTGTCCTGCCGAACTCTTTGTTCATGCTTGAACGCTGATTGTTTTTTGGCCAGTGAAAATGTTTCAAACGAGCCATTTCAGCAGATTAATGAAGCTTAATACTTCACACTTATAATTTGACTACATATTTTCACATTATCATGTAAAATCGATCATTCTACCAATGTTTGTCTGTGCTGTTAGCTTAGCAACATGCTAATGTTAAACTTTATTGAAGTCAGCTAGCGGTTAAAGGCTCTTACAGTGGAAACGGGGCATAACAAACTAACAAACAAATTAAATTACACAGTTTTGAGAACATTGCAACTAAACATTTTAATACAATCGCTCAATAACTGTGTCTAAGGCCATTTCCACCTGGTATTAAGATGCGTTTTGGTCAATTGGATCACAAGTAGACAAGGGAGACACATTCCCGTTTACATCTGGTGTTTAAATCCGTGTCTTTTGTCCACTTTCAACCACTTCTGTCCTGATTTCTTCGAGGGGAGGGTCTATTGGCGAGTAAATATATGGGCTTTTTCAGATCTTTCCATCTAATTGACAAAATAAGCTCGCACAATTTATATATGAACGTGGCCAGAGACAACGAAAAGCATACGGAGAGCAGCAGCTTCTGTTTCTGCTCTGATGGCCACAACACCAGCCAAACTTTTTTTTGATACTTTTGACATGGCTTGCCCAACCACAACCCTCTGATCCCGACATAAATTATATTACTATAATTAAAAATCTTCTTGGAAAACGAAACATTTTCTTATGAGCTTATGTGATCATGGAATATAATCGCATATGGGTAACAGAGAAATTATAGCTACAATTAGCTTCAAGCTACACATGACAATTAATGAGATTGATACAACACTTTTACTAAAGTCACTATCAGTCACTATTGAGTGTTTGTAATAACTTCTGACTGCGATCCAATGTGGATTTTGGTCAAATAATGAGGCAGAAATATGTTGTTAGTGACATTTTAGAAGAACTTTATGAGGAAGATGCACAACTACAACTTCTGTAGGGTGTGAAGGAAAAGTAATATAATTAGTAGTGTAACTAATTACTGTTGCCAGTAAGTAATAAGTTAATAATGCACAGTTAATATAGTAAAAGTAATAATATTATTAGTTAATATAGTGAAAGTAAACGCGAGCTCGCATTCAGTTTGTGGAAAGGAGTTCAGTTAGGAGGTCTAAAGTTGTAGAAGCTCATAAATCATGTACAGTAAGGTCTGAAGAGACTGAAATCATGCAGAAGAGAAGTCAGTCAGTTGAGTTAGTGGCAAAACCTTTTACAGTGCTTGAGTATTGTTGTCTTTTACTGCATATGATAATTCATACTCAGAAAGTAGAACTGAAATGACATTCATTACAAGATGATTAATTAAAACATTTCAAATGCACCTGCAGAATATTTTTTCTAGTCATGTATTTCACCATCTTGTCTCGTCTCGTGAGATACCCGTCTCGTCACACCCCTAGTAACTAGTAATGAGTTATAAATGACATTTTTTGAGTAACGAGTCCAACGCTGGTTAGAAATCAGGAATGGTGAAGAATATTGTGCTTTGGTACGTTTTTCATCTTCAAACCAAACTTGGGTCTTCAGATGATAAAGTTTAAATCCTTCTGGCTCGTGCACTTCCCATAATGTTTACGCATTAGGTTAGAAGGCGGAAAGTAGGCGGTGTTTAATGGCTGTTTGAACATATTCAATCACATGAGCATTTACACTACGAAATCAATCCAGTCGAATGTGTTTTCAATTTCCTCTGGAAGTGGTAGAAAGTGGACAAGTTCAAAATGTTTTACACCTGTATTTAGTGTCATACACTTGAGATCTAATCGGCCAAAACACATCCGAAAGGGTTAGTTCACCCAAAAATGAAATTTCTGTAATTAATTACTCACCCGCGTGTCGTTCCACAACCTTTGTTCATCTTGAAAACACAAATTGAGATATTTTTAATGAAATCTGAAAGATTTCTGTCCCTCCACAGAGATCCAACACAACTACCACTTCAAGGTCCAGAAAGGTAGGAGAGACGTCATTAAAGTACTCCATGTGACTCCAGTGGCTTAAACTCAATTTTATGAAGCATTGCTTTTTTTGTGCAAAAAAAAATTATCGCTTTATTTATAAAATAATATTATCCAAAGCGTGTTCATGCAACAATGTCAGCTCTTGCGTGAACACAAAACACGTTGTGGTGCTCTCTGAACGTGCCTTGCAGATCGTTATTTTCATTGTAAATTGTTTTGGGGTTTTTGCACAATCAAAGCACTCACTGCACTTCATTAAATTGAAGTTAAACCCCTGGAGTCACATTGAGTACTTTAATGATGTCTTTACTGCCTTTCTGGACCTCAAATGTGGTAGTTGCATTGGACCGAAACCTCTCAGATTTCAATAAAAATATCTTTTTGTGTTCAGAAGATGAGTCTTATGGATGTTGAACAACATGAGGGTGAGTAATGACAGAAATTTCACTTTTGTTTGAACTAACCCTTTCATACCAGGTGTAAACAGGGCCCAAGTTCAATTGTTTACAAATTAGGGCTGTTACAACATCAGATTTTTTTACTACACGATTGTTGTGACCAAAAGAATTCACTATAACAATATTATTGGCAAAACTGATATATTGCGACAACCCATTCCAAATAATGCTCAAAAATGCCTTGGATTGCAGTTAACTTGTAATCAACCCAAAATATTCCTTTGAAGAAAGACCAAAAGTTGTTTTGTGCAGTGTATTAACCAGCCTTCTAGTTTAAAAGAAAGTCAAACAGTGATTACAGACTGTACTGTGTCTGACTTCCTGTGCCTCTGCTGCAGAGTGTGATGCCCTCTTCTCAGGACGACCTGTCTAAAGACAAGCCACGGCCTCTGTCCAGCATCTCACGGCAACAGAGGAGTAAGACCCACATCACCCGCACTGCCTCAGGTGGGTGTCGCTCCTTAAACACACACACACACACACACACACACACACCGACTCACCCTTCTAAGGGTGCGTTCACACTTGTAGTTTGGTTCGTTTGGTTCATTTGGTCCGGACCAAAGAAGAAAAACAAACATTTAGTCCTGGTCCAGTTAGCGTTCACATTGGCAATTTTATCACCGAATCAAAAGATACCGAACCTTAAGGCATAGGGATACATTCACAACCTGATTGGCCGGATTTTATGACGTATTGCCTATTTTGAGACCGAACATCCAAAACAGTGTTGTTTGCTGAGGTAAATGCGCTCGTTGTGTGTGTGTAGCCTGCATGTGATGGTATTGGTATCGTGAAAAGCTTATAAAATGTGTAAAGTAGTCAAAACACCGGCGGGAATCCATCCGTCACACACACAAACGATCTGCTGCGTGGAGACGTGCGTCTGATGCCTGTGATGAGCAAACTCGTGTCTATGACGAGAAAAACCGACATGCGTAAGGATTCTGTCCTTTTTATGGTCTCGTCTTCCTGTTTTTGGTTTGTTGACATGTCTTTGGTCTGTGTTGCGTTCATATATCATTCGAACTGCACCAGAGTTCGTTTGGAAACGGACCGAGACCCATCTTTTCTGCGGTCTCGGTCCGCTTGTTTGGTGCGCACCAGGGTTTGGATGGCAGCATTTACACGTTCAAATGAATCGCACTAATCAAGCAATCGCACCATGGTTCGTTTTAATCGAACCAAACATGACAAGTGTGAACACAACCTAAATGCCTGAACTGTGTACTTTCTTTAAAGGAGGAGGAGATTTTGGAGGAGCAGGGTCATCTCGCAGTATTTCTGATCAAGATCAAGACTATGAGAGAGAGGTAAGGGCGTCTGTCATCTATCTTAATGACCTGTGATGTCAAATATGGGTTTATTTCACTCGCTGCTGAGGTCACATGATGGATGTTAGAGGAGTTTTGAGGTGCTTTCGGCTCCTGAGCGAGTTTTCTTGTCCTGATTTTGTGGTCTGTAGTATCTGCCCCAGTTCTCACTGTAAGACTTACTATAGCTGTGAACCAGCAGTGTTTATGTACTATTATAATATTTATTAATATTTTGAATTGGCTTTATTTTTTATATTTTTTTCAGTCTTCATTTTAATATAAGATTGTCATTTTATGTGCTTAGTTTTTTTATATATATATTCCGTTTTATTTTTGGTAATCATAATTCAGCTTCTCAGAGCATTTAGTCATTTTATAATGTGCTTTTGTCATTTTTATTATTTTATTTTTTTGGGAAAACATTACTATTTTTAATGTTTTTGGAAGAAGTCTCTTCTGCTCATCAAGGCTTCATTTATTTGATCAAAAATGCATTAAAAACAAATGAAATATTGTTATATATTAAGTTAATATAATTTAATATATTTTAAAATATAATTTATTTCTCTGATGCAAAGCTGAATTTTCAGCATCATTACTCCAGTCTTCAGTGTCACATGATCCTTCAGAAATCATTCTGATATGCTGATTTATGATCAATGTTGGAAATGTTTTGCTGCTTAATATCTTTTTATAGCCTGTGATACTTTTTTCAGGATTCATTGATGAATAAAAAGTTAAAAAGAACAGAATTTATTCAAAATAAAAATATTTTCTAACAATAATAAGTCTTAACTATCACTTTTTACCAATTTAACACATCCTCGCTGAATAAAAGTATTAATTTTCTTCAAAAAAAATGAAAGAAAAAATACTGACCCCAACATTTTGACCTGTAGTGTATATTTTTACAAAAGATTTTTCATCAAAGAATCCTGAAAAAATATCACAGGTAATAAAAAATATTAAACTGTTTCCAACAATGATCATAAATCAGAATGATTTCTGAAAGATCATGTGACACTGAAGACCGGATCATTCAGCTTTGATCACAGGAATAAATTACATTTTAGAATATATTTAATTAGAAAAACATTATTTGAAATTGTATAATTTTTTCTGTATTTTTGATCAAATAAACACAGGCTTCTTTCAAAAACAGTCATGTATCCAAACTTTTTATTTTATTTTGAGCTGTATTCAGTTACTGAAAACATTTTTAATAGATTTAATTAAACCCACCTGGGCATTTTGTACTTTGCAAGAATTTAAAAACCAACCAGACAACAAGATCTGATCTGCTAATCTTGTTTTGTTCTTTATCCCCGTTACAGCCCGACTCTGACTCGACCAAACATTCCACCCCCTCCAACAGCTCCAATCCCAGCAGCCCCCCGAGCCCCAACTCTCCCCACCGCAGTCAGCTCACTCTGGACAGCCTGGATCAATCACTGGACGGCTGAAAAAGGACAGCTCCCATTTTTTTTTCACCCTGCGCACCCCCCAAGATCAATCCGCTCTGCTAGGACTCGCTAAGAAGTGCCAAGACTCTTCCAAGTCACCTGCTCACCCGACACAAGGGCCAAAGGTTTACCCCAAATCCTGCTGCTGGGTGGACGCATCAATCGCCACAAGCGGAACGTGTTGGGTTAGTGCCGGAGAGCGTCAGAGCCACCAAAAAAATAAATAAAAAAAAAGATAAAAGCCTGCCCCCTGGTGGAAATGTTGTGGTATTACACTAACTGGGTCAGAATAACAGTATAATGGACTTTTATTTTATTTTAAATCTTAATTTCATGCCATGCTCCTGCAATTTTTTTTGTTTCATTATTATTTTTATTTACTTTAGTAAGTGAACATGCATTACATCTGCTGTGTCAGAATTGCTTCTGGATTCTTAGCTTCCCTTCAAAGTAACGATGGGAAAGAGACTTCTTATGCTGTTTTTAAATGTATATTATCAGGAACACTCGACCAGAGAGGAGCGGATCGAGAGGAAAGGAACCGAGGATGATATAGGACTGAGACTTTCTTGTATAAACCAATCGGACCCGTCACATGATGCGTCACAGACCCGTGAAACGTCTCGCCTCATCTCATATGAGCAATAGACAGAGACTTTGGAGGTTTAAAGCCAAACCAGAGGGCACTTTTATTGTCATATAACTCCTCTTTCTCTCTCTCTCTCTTTCCAGTAAATCAGCCTTTATAATATTCATGTTTTAACTTAGATGTTTCCCACAAAGATATCTAGTTCAACTTATCACCCGGAGAAAAAAAACAAGCAACAAAAATGAAGACTTTACATATAGATAAGTGTTTTAAAGAGAACGGCACACTGCTACAACTATTCATAGGATTTCAGTAGTTCCTCTTAAGCTGCTGCTTTGTGTGCTCTATTTAAAAATAAAAGTTAAAAAATATATATGTGATAAGGTTATCTCACCATAGCCATGCTCTGATTCTGGTTCACGATGTTTGACACGTGCCGTGTGGGACCGTCGCTGTTGAAGACTCCTATCGCAGCGCTGATATGAGTTTGTTTGTTGACGTGCTTAAGATCCGCATGCATGGCCGGCATATCCATTATCACTCAAGTGTGCCTTCAGTGCCAACTTCCATTTCAGTAAGAAACTGTCCGCTAAAGCATTTCGCTGGTTTTGACGAGGCTGACGGTAATGTATTATGTTGTCCCCCTCCCTTCTGTAATACTGTAAGACACTTGCACATGTTTTTAATCCAAGGAAATAATTTTGTGTGAATGGTTTTACCTGTACCTCCTTCCCCACCCATACTTCACTCGTCCGCTTCATCAGATGGGCGTTTATCCTCAGAACACTACTGCTTTTACTTTAAAAGAAAGAGAAGAAAAAAAGAATCACAGGTTGAAATCTTTGTAATTATTGACTTGATAGCCACAAGAATTTGAACAAACAATAAAAGAGTACCTGTTGTGCTTTTTGTTGAATTTGAATCATTTATATTTATGCTTAAAAATCATTGTTCTTTGGTCATTTTAAGTTAGAGTTAAGTGTGTATGTGTTTCATTTGACTAATTACAGAATATGACACTTGGGGGTAAGTACCAGGACGCAGTTTAGACTACAATTAACTTACCAGACAGTTTTTTTGCATAGCCAAGAATTTTATAACACTTTTGAATTTTGTGTAGGATAATTAATGATTAGGAGTAACCTATAAATGCACATTGGGACATTAAAGGATTAGTTCACTTTCAAATAAAAAAATCCTGATAATTTACTCACCTCCATGTCATCGTAGATGTCAATGTCCTCCTTTCTTCATTTGAAAAGAAATGAAGGTTTTTGATGAAAACATTCCAGGATTATTCTCCTTATAGTGGACTCAATCGGTTGAAGGTCAAAATTAGTTTCAGTGCAGCTTCGAGTGTAGTGTATTACTGCCCTCCACAGGTCAAAGTTTGAACTAAATTGTCATATTCAATATGCTTGTGCAAGTATATAAAAATTAGTTCAAACTTTGACCTGTGGAGGGCAGTAATACACTTAGCAGCATCTACACTGCTGGAATTCAAATAGAGAAGAAGAAGAGAGCTAGTTCAAGATGAGCGTTTATGGTTAAAATGTATATAATTTATTTTATTTTTTTAGAAAATGAGCGATGGTTTCTCTAGATAAGACCCTTATTTCTCATCTGTGATCAGGTTGAACATTTTGAAGCTGCACTGAAACTAATTTTGACCTTCAACCCGTTGAACCCCAGTGAAGGAGAAAAATCCTGGAATGTTTTCCTCAAAAACTTTAATTTCTTTTCTATTGAAGAAAGAAAGACATGAACATCTTGGATGACATGGGGGTGAGTAAATTATCATGAAATTTTAATTTGAAAGCGAACTAACTCTTTAAGCTTTCTCTTATTTATGTATTGTCTAAATTCATTGTCAGTGGGTGCAAATCTCCTTGCTGCTGGATGTTTATTCTGTAACAATATCTTGTATGCTAGTGACTTTTATACAATATGTACATTAATTGCAGTTACAAAATCTAATGACATACAGTATGATACAGTGCAGTGCACTACTTTAATATTCTGTGTTAAACTCCAGTTGACTTTTGAATATATAAAATAAAACAGAAACTGATAGAGACAGTAGGAACAGGTGCCAAGCATAATTGTATAAATTGTCTCTTTAAATTGGACCACAATACATCCAGTCAGGATTGGTAACTTTACAAATAAGTATTCAGCATCATTATGGATACACACACACACACACGACGTATCAAATATGTCAGATTGTGTCTGCTAAACCAGGGGTGTGTATACTAATGGTCAACATTTGAAGTGGATCAAAAGAGTTCATAAAATTTCTCCTTTTGAAGAAGGTTTTAGGACAATTCTGATGAAAAGTTCCGATCCACTACTGTAGTTAACTTGAGGGAGTGAGTTTGGACACTGACTGTGTCGGAAGGCTGTGGTTTTTGCATTGGTCTTGCTGTTTAATCATTTGAAACTTAAAGCTGCAGTCTAATTTTTGTCTCTTTGTCGCCATCTTTGTTTGAAACCTGCGATTGCAGTTATTTGCGTAATTATCATCTTAATGCCGGTTGTGCATCGGCACGTATGGAAGTAAAATAATGACAAATGTTTTTGAAACAAAAAGCTTGTTGAATTGCACTACTTGGGAAGAGAAAAATTGCATTGCATTAACCGTGTTTGCATTTTGGTGCGTTGTGTTTTTAGGGTTTTTTATGGGCTGGAATTCAACATAGTTGTATATTTAAGCTGTGAATATTTAAATTCCAAACATTTTCATTACTAAAAATTCGAAAATCCATATTCACCTTTCAGATTTCACTTCCAAAATATTCATTTGGTTTAAAAATGCCACCTTAAATATTCAACAGGCAATTTTTGGTCCATTTTATTTCACTTTACAAATTCAATTAACACTTTCCTTTTTTTTTCTTTTTTTTGCACCAACTGCAACAATGTTTCATTAAGAACACTTGTGCTTTGGTAAAGTACGTTGTCTGCTTTTATGACATGCAAATGATTGTTGTACAGTGATTTAAATTACAGTTGAGGCCCTACTGAACTATGAAAATATATATTTTTAACTAAACAAATGTAGCTGTAATAGAAAGAGCATTAGTGCATTAACACTGACACAAACTGAGAATATCCTAAACATCTTTGGTGCAACAATTTTATGGGCATTTAGACACACTTTGACATCAACACCCATCATACAAACCTCAACAATGGTGACAACAAATTACTAAAATTCATGCCGCAGTGCATGCTGGGATCCACGGATGAGTTTTGATTGGTTCACCCAGAATGCACTGCAGCATGAAGCTGGTTGTTCACCATTGTTGATGCTGTAGTTCAAAACTTACTGTCCAGCATGTTGTTGTTGTTTTTTTTTTATTCTTCCAAAGATCAGATTGTCATGACACAAATGCTGCAGTATCACAAGATCAGTAGAAAATTTAGAGGCACTAATACCACTAAACCTGATGAGCTTTCAGATTTGATCAGTGACGCAAAACAGTTTATGACGCTTATATCATTAATAAGTAACAAGCACCACCATATTTCATTTCTGGCTTTCTTTACCACAATAAATGTTATCTGAACAGTGTTACAACTGCCAAAAAAAAGGCAATACAATTTTTTTATAAATGAGTGAAGCTGGTAAAGCTGTTTTTGCAGTTGTTTAATCATCCTCTGTTGAGATCTTGAGAGATTTAATTTAATTTTTTGCAGTTGATGTTTCAGTGGCTGAAATCAGAACAGTTATTGTTTGCAGTAAAAAAGAATTGAAATGAAAAAGTTCTCTAGTTACACATAGCTGAAACTTTTGGTATAAAATATTAACAACTGATCTTAAGAACAATTTAAAAAAATAATTATTTATCTGGTTTAACTAAGAAAATGTCAAATTAGGTTCAATGAAAATGAGCTGTGGTATTGAAAACATAAAAAAGTTAATTTTACATTTGTAAAGTTATTCCAACTAAACTTTATAAGCTCAAATAACTAAATTGGTCAAGTTGAAAATAGTTAAAATTTTAAGTAAATTCAACTTGACTGAATCAATGTAAAAAGATAACATTTATTTATTTATTTATTTATTTTTACAGTGCACCAAAATCTTAAAAAATAAATAAATAACCATTTTGTTCATATATCATGTATTTGATGTGATTCTGTAGCCGGTGTGATTGTGGAGAGTCCTGTCGATGCTGTGACCGAAGGAGATAATCTGACTCTACACTGTTTATATATGAACATATCAAACCTCAGAGCTGATTTCTATAAAGATGAATCACTCATCCAGAGTCAAACTACAGAGATGATCATCTCTACTGTCTCACAGTCACATGAGGGCTTCTACTGCAAACACCCAGAGAGAGGAGAGTCGCCCAAGAGCTGGATCTCAGTCAGAGGTGAGAGTCGTGATGCATTTCTTCATATGTCCTCGTTCAGATACAGTGCATGATAAAGTGCTTGTGTGTCTCTTTTTCAGGGTCTTTAACAGTGACATGAAGAGAAAGAAACTTTAATCTGATAATAATTTGTTGTGAAGGTCAGAAAACTTCTAGAATCTCTCAATATCTCTTTCACAAGCTCAGGCAGATCATTATGACTGTAAAAGTCATGTTTTGGGAGCGATAACTTCAGTCCCCTTTATTATTGTTGTTCTGAGTGTGAATGACATACAGGAGTCACTCCTGATTCCCAGTGTCATTTATCATGTTACGGTTGTTAAAGTCAGCATGAACCTTATTTTCCTCTTTAAATATTTATCTTTTGCTTTATTTAAAATGAAATGTCTCTCTTAAGCCTGACAAGACAGTGACTGTTTATAAAGTTTTGAATGTTTTTTATTACATTACTGAAAAGCTACTGAAATATGCTGATAAATAGCAGTATTCATTTATAAGTGAAAGTTTAATATTTTTATTTTGTTCTGCTTTATGTAATACAGTGCAGTCCTTTACATTGTTTGCATGTTTCACATTATAACCACGTGAACACACTGTCATTTATGTTTATCCCCCATTAGGGTAACACTTTAGAATAACTCACCCATTAGTTAAGCATTAGTAAATAGTTAACAATTAATAAAGTACATTATAGTACATTTATAAAATGCTTACATTAGTAAACATTTTATAAATACAGTTATAAATGCTTTGTTCTTTATTTATAAGCATATCTATAATGTTTAATAATTGTATTTTCATACTTTATTAATGATCAATTTATCAAATTATGTACTACATTATTTTACAAACCAGTTATTTAGGAGTTGTCAGTGGTTCATAAGATCATTTATAAACTATTTAAATGTACATTTATGCATCTTATTATTTAGACATATAATAATAGTTACTCAGTGTGTTAATAAATGTTTTATTAACACATATTCCTACTGTAATTCATGATTAATTCAGGTAGTTATAAAACATTTAGTAGGTATAAGGTAACTATATTTGTGAGGACTATATATGCTTTGTAAAGCTTTTATAAAGGAGATTTAAAGGATACAGAACATAGAAATATTTATTTCAAGGAAAAAAAATGAACTTTACAACGGGTAACTTGATAAATTAAGAAAATAACAGAAATTTCACAGAAAATAAAAATCCCTGTACTCGTCCAGAAAACATAACTGTGAAGTAAAATGAAACTGCCTTTGCAATCTGATATAAAAATAAATTTCTGTAAAGTTTAAACATTGCTGAATAAAAATTTACCAGTGCCAACACTGGATTACAGGAGTGCCAAAATACAACAACATATTGTTTATAAAACAATAATAATGTAATAAAATATTTCACCGTGTCAAAACTACCTCAGTACTAACTTTAAAACATTAGAGAACAGCAGTGCAGAACATCTCTGAGCCTTTAAATCTCAATTATAAAAGCTTTACAAAGCATAAATAGTCCTCACTTTAGATGAGCTCACAAAAATAGTTACCTTACACCTACTAAATGTTTTATAATTACCTGAATTAATCATGAATTGCAGTAGGAATATGTTAATAAAGCATTTATTAACACACTAAGTAACTATTATTATATGTCTAAATAATATGTATAAATGAATGTTTAAATAGTTTATTAATCATTTACTTACACTTCTCAAATGATCGTATGAACCACTGACAACTCCTAAATAACTGGTTTGTAAATAATGCATTACTTAATTTAGAAATGATAAATTGATTATTAATAAAGTATGAAAATACAATTATTAAACACATTATAGATATGCTTATAAATCAAGAATAAAGCATTTATAGGTGTATTTATGAACTGCTTAATGTCTAATAATGCTTTATAAATGATGAATTGACTGTTTACTAATGCTTCATGGCGTGCAGTTATTATAAAGTGTTACCAATTAGTCTACTAGAAAACAACTTTAAATTCAGAGTACCTGTGTAGGTCTAACAAAAAACAGTCATTTTGTGTGTGAGCTTGTGTGTCTGTGTGTGAATATTCTCAATCAGAATCACAATGGTGACAAATGAATGTTTTTAACCCTGGAGTTCAGAAACTCCACAAAACTCCTATTACTCACACTTTGGCTTGGAATTGCTAATGGCTTCATACAGACAACACAAACGTTTTCTGGGTTTCAACATTTTCTTAGTGTTAAAAACCATCATGTCACACAATCAGCAGCTCTTGTGTGAACATTATGTAACATTTTTACAGTTTTAACAGTCCACAGGATGTGTAAAAATTATCATGTGTGAAATTGTGCAAAAGAAATGTTCAAGAATTGTTCAAAATTTGTTATTATTTTTCTTTCCATAATAACTGTAGTTTTATGCTGCAAAATCCAAACTATCAATAGAATAAAACTTGAGGTAACACTTTATTTTAGGGTCTTTTAAAGTTGCTTATTAGTATGCATACTAGAATATTGGCTATTTATTAGTACTTATTATATTAATGCCTTATTCTGCATGACCTTATTCTAATTAATCCTACAAATACCTAAACTTAACAACTTAATAAGCAGAAAATTAAGAGTTCATTAAGGGAAAAGTCAGTTAATAGTTTCTATGTGTTCCCGAATAATTTATACATGTACATACTCCTGAGTCAAACAGCCCAGGTAGCCACAACAGTTTGGCCCAATAATGGCCCAGATCTGGCAGGCTGAAAGAAACAACTCAGCCCAGTTGCGGTTGCCAGACTCAGGATGGACGTGGGATGAATGACGCCTCAGAATCAGCCCAAATACACTGGACCGAGTCCGGCTTCCAAAACTGCCAGCATTGGGCCACAATCACGCCGATGAAGACTGAACACTTGGCTGGTACTGGTCCAAGACTGGGTACTAAAACTGAACCACAATGGGCCACAATCATGCCAACAAAAATCTTACACTTAGCCGGTATTGCCTTACAGAACGTAAATATATTTCGATATATTTATGATCAATATATTATATGTTGTAATATACTGAATAATATATAATATATGTACTCAAAGTTGAAAGTTTCTAATATAAAAACATACAAAAGAGCATTGGGACATTGATTGACTGCAAATACTTTGTGCTTGTTTGAAACTAAATTAAAAAAAAAAAAATTTAAACCAAAAAAAGTAACAAAGTAGTTAGTAGACATCACTGCAATACAGTTATTGCCTTTCAAATAAAGCAACATGCAGCATATCATCAGTGTTTCTGCAGCATATCATCAGATCTGCTCTTCAGCACAATGGTGACCCACAAAAATCACTTTTTTAAACACTTACAGATCTCTCGAGATCTCAGCAGAGGAGGATTAAACAACAAAAACAGCATTACCAGCTTCAATTATTACTAACAGTTTGACTTTATTTCTGTCATAAGTCTGCAGAAGTTCTTATTCAGAGGTTTAGATGTTGATGATTTATTGAGAATAATAAATTCTGTAGTCACCATTATGATGATCGGTGTTTACTTTAG
The DNA here is from genome assembly GCF_024489055.1 of Chanodichthys erythropterus. NCBI lineage: Eukaryota > Metazoa > Chordata > Actinopteri > Cypriniformes > Xenocyprididae > Chanodichthys > Chanodichthys erythropterus. Next base: position 36,569,232 of record NC_090224.1, on the reverse strand, counting down.
TTGGGCCTTTTGAAATGCTGTGGACGATCTATTGAATGTTTGTTGATGAGGACATAATCATTGTTAAACATCCTGAGCCACAGATCTCACCCCATGGTTTATCACTGATCACAATGTGTTAAATGGATTTCAGATGTTGTGTTCTAAACATTGTGATACTACAAGAGGTCCAGTGCTGATGTGGTAATCAATTTTTTTTAACATTGTGTTCAACACATTTTGAACTACTACCATATTAAGGCACCAACATGTTCTCCAACCAATATGCTTATATAGGTCGTTTGTCACTTCCCTGAAATACAACCCATAGGAGCGTTTACTAAAGTTGTATCCCTATCAACAACAGGACACTTTCATTTAAAAGGTGCCCTCGAATGAAAAATTGAATTTACCTTGGCATAGGTGAATAACAAGAGTTCAGTACATGGAAATGACATACAGTGAGTCTCAAACTCCATTGTTTCCTCCTCCTTATGTAAATCTCATTTGTTTAAAAGACCTCTGAAGAACAGGCGAATCTCAACATAACACCGACTGTGACGCAACAGTCGGGATCATTAATATGTACGCCCCCAATATTTGCATATGCCAGCTCATGTTCAAAGCATTAGACAAGGGCAGCCAGTATTAACGTCTGGATCTGTGCACAGCTGAATCATCAGACTAGGTAAGCAAGCAAGAACAATAGTGAAAAATGGCAGATGGAGCAATAATAACTGACATGATATCATGATAATTTTAGTGATATTTGTAAATTCTCTTTCTAAATGTTTCATTAGCATGTTGCTAATGTACTGTTAAATGTGGTTAAAGTTACCATCGTTTCTTACTGTATTCACAGAGACAACAGCCATCGCTATTTTCATTTTTAAACACTTGCAGTCTGTATAATTCATAAACACAACTTCATTCTTTATAAATCTCTCCAACAGTGTGTAATGTTAGCTTTAGCCACGGAGCACAGCCTCAAATTCATTCAGAATCAAATGTAAACAATATAACAGTATACAATACTCACATAATCCGACGCATGCATGACGAACACTTTGTAAAGATTCATTTGAGGGTTATATTAGCTGTGTGAACTTTGTTTATGCACTGTTCAAGGCAAGCGTGAGCTCGGGGGGCATGGAGCACAAGAATTAAAGGGCCAGTAGCCCTGAATCGGCTCATTTATAATGATGCCCCAAAATAGGCAGTTAAAAAAAATGAATTTAAAAAAATCTATGGGGTATTTTGAGCTGAAACTTCACAGACACATTCAGGAGACACCTTAGATTTATATTACATCTTGTAAAAAAAAGTTCTAAGGCACCTTTAATGCATTGTTCTCTTTTATCTGCATCATATTTCGGGTTTTGCGTAGCTCAATTGATAGAGCATTGCAATATATAACAATACAGTTGTAAGAAAAAGTATGTGAACCACTTGCAGAATCTGGGTTCACAAACTTTTTCTTGCAACTGTATGCAATCATGTGATCATGCTATCGTGGGTTTGATCCCAGGGAACTCATGTGCTCATAAAGTGTATAAGGGTAGGTTTAAGGATGGGGTGGGTGTGGTTAATAAAAAAAAAAATGATTTTTTCTAAGTGGAAATAGGACAAATGGTGTAAAAAGTCCACACATTGCATTTAAATGAACACGCATTTTGATTGGTAATGGCAGTCATATGTCATTTCATGACGACAGATGTAACACAACACTGTCATTATTTTTATGCCACCTAGAGGGCGCATGACTTTAAAATAAGGTGCTTGAAAAACGACCTATAGTTGTTTTTTTTGGAGGACAGTCTCTATGGCACACACAGACATCAAGCATCAGGTGACATGCTTCATGCTGGAGTGCATGCTGGGAACCATGGATGAGTTTTATACTATGGTAGCTCCCAGAATTCATTGCAGCGTGAAGCATATCACTGTTGTTGAGATTCATCCACTGATTCTTGATGTCTGTGTGTGTCGAAATACAGCAGTAGTTCAAAATGTTTTGGACACAATGTGTCTGTATCTGATTGCCACAACAATGGTTGATGTCTTGTTATAGTTTCAAAGTGTTTATAATACAATATTTAAAAAGCTTTTAATGGCATAACACACTTTTGATCAGCGATAAATCTTGAGATGAGATCTGTGGCTTATAATGTTTAAAGATGATTGACATCATCAATAAACACCTAACAGATCACCCCCAGAATTTCTCTTGGTTTTTTTAGCCATAATGACTGTGTCATATAAATGCACATTTACAGCAGTCATAGAAAGCTAATGTTGTAAAGTCAAGGGACAAGAGCCAACTGAAGTAACACTGATCTTCATCATGGCGACTACAAACTTTATTATTTCAAATAAATCATCAACATCTAAACCTCTGTTGATTCTCAATAAGAAGGTCTGAGACGTCTGACAGAAATAAAGTCAATCTGGTTAGTAATAAGTGAAGCTAGTAATGCTTGCCTTCTTCTCATAGTGCCATGTGTTCCTCAGGTAAGTGACACACCAAGCCATCCACGTGATGGCAAAAGAAAACGTGATTCATCAGACCAGGTCACCTTCTTCCACTGCTCTGTGGTCAAGTTATAAAGCTATAAATACAGCTAATACCATTCTTACAATAAAGATCCTTTAAAGTATTGTTTCCTTGTCCATGTCCATTAAACACACAAAATTCGTTCTTCTCATAATGGCAAACTGGTGCTCTTCAGTTTGATACTGAATGAGTCCTGACAACATTTCAGTAGAAAACTTGAAAACAAGATTATCAACATTATCAGAAGGTTTTCTGTAACACATGATGTACATTTGTATGTCTTTAATCTGTCATTATGTTCCTAAAGATCTGACTGTAGGTATCAGGAAGTCTTGAGGATTTAACTCGGTCTGTCTTTAATCATCTGTCATTATTCAGTCAGTATGGAGCTCAGTCAACTTCCTCTTGTGCTCTGTGAGTATTATTTTCTCTGCATGCATTTCAGTGGATGTTCATTGTTCTTATATTATGTAAAGGATTAATATGAGGATAGGGGAAGCTGAGGAACATGTGAAATTATGGTGTTTCACAAGCAAAGGACAAATATGCATTCATAAAATGCCTAAAGTGTGATACAAAGTTGATCAGCTCCACGTTCACACTGAAATAATTATTAGATTTTCCTGTATTTGGCTGAGTTGTCACTTTGGGTGTCTTGCTAATTAGATTTCTCTAATATATAAAATAAGTATAAGCTTGACCAGAGATCTTGTGAGGAGAAGAATTTACTGAAGTTTAGCACGGATCTTCAGCAATGATGTTAGTCTGTCGATCTTCAGAGAATCTGAACCCACATCTCTGTCTGTGGGACAGACCTTTATACCTAAAGCTAATTTACAAACAGAGGACATCATAGGGAACCATAAGAGAAACACAGCCGGTAACCAGTGGATGAGTTTGATTATCTTTACCATGAACATTTAAAAATACACAATCATTCATGAGTTTTTTACTTTGTATTTTTAGTGCTGATAGTAAACATCCGCTCTGGACACACTGAAGGTGAGTGAATTTGATTAATAAATTTCATCACAAATGGGTGATTCTGTTAGAATCCAGGGGTCGGATTCACAAACCATTCTGAAGAATAAAATTCTTCTTTATTTTCAAATTTGAGAAAAAAAAGAATTTTTTTTTATTTCTGAAAACGTTTCTTAAAATTGTTCTCGAGACAAAATTGAATATTCATATTCCTGATAAGAATGTTCTTAAAAATCTTCATAAATAACTTCTTAAAGTCGGGATAACCTCCAAACTGTCTCCTGTTCTTATTATAAGAACTTTCTTAAGAAGATTTTCATGCATTTTCATGAAGATAAAGTTTTAAAGACATAAAACTTTGCATTTGTAAATAAAATATTTTAACACAAGTAAACAATTTCATAAAAAGTTAAAAAGATTTAATAAATATATTTTTGTCCTCCAAATGTATTGCAAATTTGACCATATCCCAAATAATAGATGGAAAAATATATATTGTTTGTTTTGTATTATCCAAGTAAATACCTCATCCTTAGCTGGATAAATATCATACATCATTTTAAAATGAACTTTTTTACATTTTGGTAGAAAGGGGGAATAAAAGATATTTGATTCTGAATTCCTTTACTGATTTCCTACCGAGATGTTGAAAAATGTAATTTCTTCTTACATGACCAGGATAGCTTTCCTGAAATAGACAAATCCTTATAATCTTAAGTGTTCACTCCTTACCAATGTCACTTATTTTGCCTAAATTAAAATATCTTTTTAAAATATCTTTTTTTTTAAATCAAATATCTTGGGAATGACCATAAAATATTTTGTAAACCATTTTATATAATCATTAGTAAAGGTACACTTCTAATAACTTTCATAAATCTTTTTTTTTTTTCTTCTTCTCAAAATTAGAATTGAATTGGGTGAAGAAATCACTAAAACTCGAAAAACAGCCATTATCCATCATGTGCAACACTGACCAAAAATCTCTTTGCCACCAATCTTCAAAAACAAACATTTTCTTTGAGTTCTTATTGAATAAAGATTTCTCTATCGATTTCTCTGATCATAGATGGCAGGTTTGGTGACAGCACCACCTACTGGTCAGAAATGATACCAATCTATCCAACACTATCTTATACTGTAGATCTCTTTAAAGGGTTAGTTCAACCAAAAATTTAAATTATGTAATTTATTACTCTCGTTCATGTCATTCCACACCCGTAAGACCTTTGTTCATCTTTAGAACACAAATTAAGATATTTTTTATGAAATCCCATGGCTCAGTGAGGCCTCCATTGCCAGCAAGACAATTAACACTTTCAGATGCACAGAAAGCTACTAAAGACATAAAACATTTCATGTGACTACAGTGGTTTAACCTTAATATTATAAAGTGACGAGAATACTTTTTGAGCACCAAAAAAAAAAAAAAAAAGACTTTATTCAACAATATCTAGTGATGGCCAATTTCAAAACACTGCTTCATGAAGCTTCAAGGTTTTAAGAATCTTTTAATTCGAATCAGTGGATCAGAGCATGTATCAAACTGCCAAAGTCACATGAAGTATTGAAATTTTGAAACACTTATGATGTAACGAAGCCTCATTTACTGAAATAACGTGATTTTGGTGCTCCGAACCACTGATTCAAAACAAAAGATTTGTAAATCTTCAAAGCTTCATGAAGCAGTGTTTTGAAAACGTCCATCACTAGATATTGTTGAATAAAGTTATTTTGTTTTTTTTGGCACACAAAAAGTGTTCTCGTCACTTTATAATATTAAGGTTGAACTACTGTAGTCACATGAACTGTTTTATGTCTTTAGTAGCTTTCTGGGCATTGAAAGTGTTAATGATCTGGCAATGCAGGCCTCACTGAGCCATTGGATTTTATCAAAAATATCTTAATTTGTGTTCTGAAGATGAACGAAGGTCTTACTGGTGTGGAATGACATGAGGGTGAGTAATTAATGACAATTTTCATTTTTTGGGGTGAACTAACCCTGTAAGTTTTCATGTAAACTGCTGCACCTGCACAACACTTTGTTAAATGGAGGTCGTAGGTAGACGGTAGGATGCCTCTATTACCTGCAGTTCAGGGGGCCATGGCTGATCAGGCGGTTCGGGGCACCATGGCGGATCAGCACATTCGGGGCACCATGGTGGCGTGGTCTCCATGGCGGTGTGGCCTCGGGTATATGGCCCCTCCCCCAAAATTTTATTGGGAGGTGCCACAGGTTTCTGGGCTGGAGCGAACTCTGGAGGGGCTCGTGGACTGGTGCTGACTCTTGAGCAGGTTCGAGGACTGGAGCGGAGTCTGGAGCTGACTCGGGGACTGGAGCCATCACTCTGGTTAAGGGCAGGAGCCATCATTGGACTCTAGTCAGGGGCAGGAGCCGTTATGTGGGTGGCCAAAACCCACACAATTGCTAGTGTCATTAGGTACATTGCAATGCTCTCTGGTATAGGAACATATACTGAGCTGAGTTCAAGGACTGGAGCAGAGTCTTGAGCTGACTCTGGGACTGTAAAGGAGTCTGGAGCTGATTCTGGGACTGAAGCAGAGTCTGGAGTTGACTCGGGGACTGGAGCGGAGTCTGGAGCTGACTTGGGGACTGTAGCGGAGTCTGGAGCTGACTCTGGGACTGGAGCGGAGTCTGGAGCTGATTCGGGGACTGGAGCGGAGTCTGGAGTTGACTCGGGGACTGTAGCGGAGTTTGGAGCTGACTCTGGAGCTGAGCGGAGCGGACTCTGGAGCTGAGCAGAGCTGACTCTGGAGCTGACTTGGGGACTGTAGCGGAGTCTGGAGCTGACTTGGGGACTGGAGCGGAGTCTGGAGCTGACTTGGGGACTGGAGCGGAGTCTGGAGTTGACTCGGGGACTGGAGCGGAGTTTGGAGCTGACTCTGGAGCTGAGCGGAGCGGACTCTGGAGCTGAGCAGAGCTGACTCTGGAGCTGACTCTGGTACTGGAGCGGAGTCTGGAGCTGATTTGGGGACTGGAGCGGAGTCTGGAGCTGACTTGGGGACTGGAGTGGAGTCTGGAGCTGATTCGGGGACTGGAGCGGAGTCTGGAGCTGACTCGGGGACTGGAGCGGTAACTAACTTCTGTTCAGGGACTGAAGCCATCACTGGAATCTGGTCATGGGCTGAAGCAGACACTGGAGCAGATTCAGTGGCTGGAAAAGACACTGAAGCGATTTGGGAGCTGGAGCTGACTCGGGGACTGGAGCAGAGTCTGGAGCTGACTTGGGGACTGTAGCGGAGTCTGGAGCTGACTCAGGGACTGTAGCGGAGTCTGGAGCTGACTCGGGGACTGGAGCGGAGTCTGGAGCTGACTCGGGGACTGGAGCAGAGTCTGGAGCTGACTTGGGGACTGTAGCGGAGTCTGGAGCTGACTCGGGGACTGGAGTTGACTCGGGGACTGGAGCGGAGTCTGGAGTTGACTCGGGGACTGGAGCGGAGTCTGGAGCTGACTCGGGGACTGGAGCGGAGTCTGGAGCTGACTCGGGGACTGGAGCGGAGTCTGGAGCTGACTCGGGGACTGGAGCGGAGTCTGGAGCTGACTTGGGGACTGTAGCGGAGTCTGGAGCTGACTCGGGGACTGTAGCGGAGTCTGGAGCTGACTCTGGGACTGTAGTGGAGTCTGGAGCTGATTTGGGGACTGGAGCGGAGTCTGGAGCTGACTCTGGGACTGGAGCGGAGTCTGAAGCTGATTTGGGGACTGGAGCATAGTCTGGAGCTGACTCGGGGACTGGAGCGGAGTCTGGAGCTGATTTGGGGACTGGAGCGGAGTCTGGAGCTGATTTGGGGACTGTAGTGGAGTCTGGAGCTGACTGGGGGACTGTAGCGGAGTCTGGAGCTGACTCGGGGACTGTAGTGGACATTTTCTTTGAATTTTTATTGAATAAAGATTTCTCTATCGATTTCTCTGATCATAGATGGCAGGTTTGGTGACAGCACCACCTACTGGTCAGAAATGATACCAATTTATCCAACACTATCTTATACTGTAGATCTCTTTAAAGGGTTAGTTCAACCAAAAATTTAAATTATGTAATTTATTACTCTCGTTCATGTCATTCCACACCCGTAAGACCTTTGTTCATCTTTAGAACACAAATTAAGATATTTTTTATGAAATCCCATGGCTCAGTGAGGCCTCCATTGCCAGCAAGACAATTAACACTTTCAGATGCACAGAAAGCTACTAAAGACATAAAACATTTAATGTGACTACAGTGGTTTAACCTTAATATTATAAAGTGACGAGAATACTTTTTGAGCACCAAAAAAAAAAAAAAAAAAGACTTTATTCAACAATATCTAGTGATGGCCAATTTCAAAACACTGCTTCATGAAGCTTCAAAGTTTTAAGAATCTTTTAATTCGAATCAGTGGATCAGAGCATGTATCAAACTGCCAAAGTCACATGAAGTATTGAAATTTTGAAACACTTATGATGTAACGAAGCCTCATTTACTGAAATAACGTGATTTTGGTGCTCCGAACCACTGATTCAAAACAAAAGATTTGTAAATCTTCAAAGCTTCATGAAGCAGTGTTTTGAAAACGTCCATCACTAGATATTGTTGAATAAAGTTATTTTGTTTTTTTTTGGCACACAAAAAGTATTCTTGTCACTTTATAATATTAAGGTTGAACTACTGTAGTCACATGAACTGTTTTATGTCTTTAGTAGCTTTCTGGGCATTGAAAGTGTTAATGATCTGGCAATGCAGGCCTCACTGAGCCATTGGATTTTATCAAAAATATCTTAATTTGTGTTCTGAAGATGAACGAAGGTCTTACTGGTGTGGAATGACATGAGGGTGAGTAATTAATGACAATTTTCATTTTTTGGGGTGAACTAACCCTGTAAGTTTTCATGTAAACTGCTGCACCTGCACAACACTTTGTTAAATGGAGGTCGTAGGTAGACGGTAGGATGCCTCTATTACCTGCAGTTCAGGGGGCCATGGCTGATCAGGCGGTTCGGGGCACCATGGCGGATCAGCACATTCGGGGCACCATGGTGGCGTGGTCTCCATGGCGGTGTGGCCTCGGGTATATGGCCCCTCCCCCAAAATTTTATTGGGAGGTGCCACAGGTTTCTGGGCTGGAGCGAACTCTGGAGGGGCTCGTGGACTGGTGCTGACTCTTGAGCAGGTTCGAGGACTGGAGCGGAGTCTGGAGTTGACTCGGGGACTGGAGCCATCACTCTGGTTAAGGGCAGGAGCCATCATTGGACTCTAGTCAGGGGCAGGAGCCGTTATGTGGGTGGCCAAAACCCACACAATTGCTAGTGTCATTAGGTACATTGCAATGCTCTCTGGTATAGGAACATATACTGAGCTGAGTTCAAGGACTGGAGCAGAGCTGACTCGGGGACTGTAGTGGAGTCTGAAGCTGATTTGGGGACTGGAGCGGAGTCTGGAGCTGACTCGGGGACTGGAGCGGAGTCTGAAGCTGATTTGGGGACTGGAGCGGAGTCTGGAGCTGACTTGGGGACTGGAGCGGAGTCTGGAGCTGACTTGGGGACTGGAGCGGAGTCTGAAGCTGATTTGGGGACTGGAGCGGAGTCTGAAGCTGATTTGGGGACTGGAGCGGAGTCTGGAGCTGACTTGGGGACTGGAGCGGAGTCTGAAGCTGACTTGGGGACTGGAGCGGAGTCTGAAGCTGATTTGGGGACTGGAGCGGAGTCTGGAGCTGACTTGGGGACTGGAGCGGAGTCTGGAGCTGACTTGGGGACTGGAGCGGAGTCTGGAGCTGACTTGGGGACTGGAGCGGAGTCTGGAGCTGACTTGGGGACTGGAGCGGAGTCTGGAGCTGACTTGGGGACTGGAGCGGAGTCTGAAGCTGACTTGGGGACTGGAGCGGAGTCTGGAGCTGACTTGGGGACTGGAGCGGAGTCTGGAGCTGACTTGGGGACTGGAGCGGAGTCTGGAGCTGACTTGGGGACTGGAGCGGAGTCTGGAGCTGACTTGGGGACTGGAGCGGAGTCTGGAGCTGACTTGGGGACTGGAGCGGAGTCTGGAGCTGACTTGGGGACTGGAGCGGAGTCTGGAGCTGACTTGGGGACTGGAGCGGAGTCTGGAGCTGACTTGGGGACTGGAGCGGAGTCTGGAGCTGACTTGGGGACTGGAGCGGAGTCTGGAGCTGACTTGGGGACTGGAGCGGAGTCTGGAGCTGACTTGGGGACTGGAGCGGAGTCTGGAGCTGACTTGGGGACTGGAGTGGTATCTAAACTCTGGTCACGGACTGAAGCCATCACTGGACTCTGGTCTTGGGCTGAAGCAGACACTGGAGCAGACTCAGTGGCTGGAAAAGACACTGAAGCGATTTGGGCAGGAAAAGACACTGGAGCGGATTCAGGGGCTGCAGAAGACACTGGAGCGGATTCAGGGGCTGGTACTGGTTCTGACCAGAAGTCAATTAGCCGTTGGTCCTCTGCAGATTCTGGTGAGTTCTTAGGTTTGGCGGCGGACATCTTGTCCGAGAGCTCAGGCGTGGCGGCGACCGTCTTGTGACGAGGCTCTGGGATGGCGGCCAGGGGCGGCGCCAGCCGATTTTGCCGGGGCTTCAGCCCCGAATGTTTTGAGTCAAGCCCTGAATGTAATGACTGTCACTGAGAAAATATGAAACTGGACAATAGCCTATGTAAACCCCCGAAATCATAAGTTGCTTTATTTCATTGCGCTTTGGCTTTGCATATACTGCATACAGCCTGTAAAAATAGACCTTAAAAATAATCTAGCCTATAGAATACATTTCTTTGCTGTCGGTAGCCTATGGGCTACTCCGTTTCTTCCTCTCTTTTGAATATGCAGCAGGTAGGGGAGGAGCTAGCACAGTCAACCGCAAGAGTGTGAGACAGTCAGCAAGCAGGAATTTCAGGTTAGAGGTTTCTTAACAGTGCTCTCAAAATATAATTTTTCTTAACACATCTCTCTATTAAAATACGTTAAGCAGTTCAATACCGCTTTTCTACAGTATCCAACCATACAACGGCCGCGCTTTCTCTCTCTCGCACATTTGCGCACACGATCAGCTGGTGATGATCAAAATAAAAGCTCAAGGATTTATCTTTTAAAAAGAAATGAGTACAAAAGTATTGTAAAAAAAGATGTTTGAACTAGGGCTGCACGATTAATCGCATGCTATTCTCACGCGCATTTCGTCAGTAAAGCCGGTTCCCTGATTACCGCTAAATCTCCATCACCTGCTTTTAAACGGAGCGCCTTTTAATAGACAGAGCCGTAGTTCACAGACAAGCCACGCAATATCGCGTTCATTATCGCAGGCGATTCATCTGCGATATGAACGCGATATTGCGTGGCTTTTCAGTGATCTACGGCTCTGTCTATTAAATGCCGCTTCATTTGAAAGCAGGTGATGGAGATTTAGCGGTAATCAGGGAACCGGCTTTACTGACGAAATGCGCGTGAGAATAGCATGCGATTAATCGTGCAGCCCTAGTTTGAACCCTTTTTAATGTCCAGGTACAAGTCAATGCTGTTTCTTTGTTCAATTTGCAGACTGTACATGTGTTGAAGCTCTTAATTTTGAGTTTCCAGAGTGCACCAGATTGATGCATTTAACCTTAAAATGTACAAAATTTTCTCCCGGGGGAGCATTCCACTGGACCCCCCTAGAGCTGGTACGTTCAATAAAGTTTTACAAATTACAGTGTCAAATAATGTAAATTTTCTGAACAAGAATACGACAACAAAAGCTCCTTTCATGTCAGTAAAGCTGTTAATAGAAAATTAAAATGTCTTTGGACAAACGTAGATTTTGGCTAAGCCCCAAATGTTTACAATGTCTGGCTCCGCCCCTGATGGCGGCCATCTTTATCACTGGACTGCGGACTTGAGGATTTGCTGAAGGACAGATATGGACAGATCCATTGGAGGGGTATGTGGAGGGAACCGGTATGGGGTGAGTTGGTGAGGCCTTGTATGTTTCCGATGGGACTGGATGAGGAGGATACTTCTTTACTTTAACTTTTCAACTTCAAAGTTTGAACCATTTAAATAGAGAATAAGATTTATAGACTCGACTAGGGAGAAATAACAAATAGGTTTGCTATAACGAATTGCATCCTCATCCAGTGGAGGTGTCAGGCCAGCTCACCTGATAAGAGAGCTCAAGAAATTCCTCCACATACCTCTCCAAAGGACGACCATTCTGCCTCAGTTCCCACAGGCGGTCTTCAGCCAGGATCATATTGTTTTGGTCTGTTTGAGTCTCTATCGCTATTATAAACTATAATCTAACTTCACTGCACTGATAGAGCATATTAATTTCTTTTATTTGTCTTCTTTCATTGACAAGTATTTTCTACAGTATAGATGCATTTAAACTCTTCATTTTCTTCAATCTCTTGACTCTTGCAGCAAAAGAGTTTTGAATCATGCTGGCTCTCTTGAATCACAATTTCTTTCTGTTGCAAATCATGTGATTGGCTGTTTGTCACTATTGTCATGCATTCATGTGCATGCACTCCACAAACTCAGGATCAAAACCTGAGTTGACAGTGAAAGATGATGATCAGCATCATGGTACCAATAAAGCCAGATTGGAGTGGTTTGGTTTTGTCAACTTGAAATTTTATTGAATTTATTTTAATTATTATTATTAGTTATTTTATTTATGACATTATTTTCACTGTTTATTGTTGTACAGTAAGACCAAAGCCCAGAGTGACCATTAAACCTGATCATCATGTATTCAGAGGAGAGACGGTCACTCTCAGATGTGACATTGATTCTGAAGGAGTCACTAGCTGGCGGTACAACTGGTATAAAGAAGGTTTATTCAGTTTTTTCACTGAACTACAGGAACACACATTCAGGTCTGTTTCTGAGTCTGACGCTGGTGAATACTTCTGTTATGGAACAGAGAATAAAGGTTCACGCTGGTCAGAAAGAGGTGATGATGTTACACTGACAGTATCAGGTGAGTTTGATCATCTCTTCTTAAACACACAAACGTTTAATATGTTATTATTTGCTTCTTCACATTAAGATAATTTTTTTTAACATAACATTTTTCACATGATCTTCAAACCAAGTCTCAAATTTGACAGGATTTTTGGATTTTCCACATACATTACCAAATAATGCCCTAAAAAAAGTAGTCATGTTGTCTCTCGATTTTTCTTAATGATTTTTTTGTTGTTGTTGTTGTTTTAATTTCACACCTTCGAATACATCTAAACAAATTGCCAAATAGACGCTGTTTAAAGCTGGTAAACAAAATAATAATGGCTAAACATATCAAATAATTTCATGGCTTTAAAACTTCTCAAGATTTGTCAGTCATTTATTACTCACCCTCATGTCGTTCCACACCCGTAAGACCTTCGTTCATCTTCAGAACACAAATTAAGATATCTTTGATGAAATCTGAGAGGTTTCTAAACCACACATAGACAGCAACATCATTACAACTTTCAAGGTCCAGAAAGACATTGTTAAAATAGTCCATGTGACTACGGTGTTTCAATCTTATATGTCATGAAGAAACGCTTCTGTGTTTTGAAAGTGATTTCAAAACACTGCTTCATGAAGCTTCAAAGATTAACGAATCTTTTGTTTCGAATCAGTGGTTCGGAGCATGTATCAAACTGACAAAGTCACATGAACTATTGAAGTTTCAAAACACTTATTTAACGAAGTCTCATTTACTGAAATCATGTGATTTTGGTGCTCTGACATGAGCATGAGGAATTAATGACTGAATTTTCATTTTTGGGTGAACTAACCCTGTAAGTTTTCATGTAAACTGCTGCACCTGCACAACACTGTGTTAAATGGTGTGTCTTGCATTGTGCAATAATGTTAGTCTTTTTGACTCTATAATGTTTCTTATCTTGTCTATGAAATCAAAATGCATTAGGCTAATAATTTACCATTGAGTGAATGAGATCATCTGTTGAAAACATTTCATAACTCATGCTCCCAAATTCCCAATAATTGTATATTGACAGATATTCCCAAACTGACTCAGACTCTGACTGTTGCGTATTTTCACTGTTTATTGTTGTACAGAAAGACCAAAGCCCAGAGTGACCATTAAACCTGATCATCATGTATTCAGAGGAGAGACGGTCACTCTCAGATGTGACATTGATGCTGTAGGAGTCACTGGCTGGCGGTACAACTGGTATAAAGAAGGTTCATCACGTGTTTTTAGTAAACTACAGGAACACACATTCAGGTCTGTTTCTGAGTCTGACGCTGGTAAATACTCCTGTAATGGAACAGCGTCTGAAGGATCACGCTGGTCAAACATCAGTGATGAAGTTACACTGACAGTATCAGGTGAGTTTGATCATCTCTTCATAAACACACATGTTTGCTTCTTCACATTAAGATCATTTTTTAACCAAAATTGTGTAACATGATCTTCAATCCAAGTTTCAAAGTTGTCTGGATTTTTGGATTTTTCACATCCATTACCAAATAACACACAAAAAAAGTAGTCATGGTGTAAGCCTCAATGACAATGACAGTTATAGTCTAGTTAAAATGTTCTTAAACATCCAGAACAGAAAACTCACCCACAGTAGGTTACAAAGAAAATACTTGACAAGGACGCATAGCAAACATGAGGGCTTAAATACACAAAGACTAATGACAAACAAGGAACACCTGTGAACAATCAAGACAATGACCCAATCACAAAACAAACTGAGAAACCACATGACTAAATCAACCAATAGGTGTGTTCGTCAGGAAGCAACCACTTGGCTAAAGTAGCCGCCTGCAGGCGGGGAGGAGCTGAAAACAGAGACGTGAAGTCAGACACTTTCTGCTTTTTCTGACCCCAGTTGTGAAAAAGAGTGTCATGATACTAAATACAGCTTTTTAAACTAGTTATATAAATCATTCATGTGTTGTGACTAGTAAAACCAAACAGACAGTTTTGAGGTGTGAAAAAAACACCAAAAACATTCACTCACAAAAATGCCAATTTCTTCAGAAATATTGCATGGTCAAAATGTGTTAAGCATACAGAAACAAAAGTATCTTTTGACATTTACTTTGTCTTGAAAATTAGTAACTCTACAGACAAACTGAGAAAAGAAAAATGTAATAAAATGATCAGAGTTGCTGGACATGCAGTAACAAAGTCCTTTGAACTACAGTTTGCAACACTTTGGTAGCTGATACTGTGTGTGTCTTTGACTGCTGGTGTAGATGTAGGTGATGATGTGAAACCCTGCTTTGAGCTCAGGGATACTAACCTAAAGAATGAGGGTTGGAAACTCACCTGGTCCTTGTTGTCCTTTAACTCTTTGCATTGCGCTGACTGAATGTTCACCTTGTTTGTTCCTGTAATTTCTGCCAGCAGCTTCATTACATAGTCTGTAAAATTAAAATGCACTAATAATTTACCAATGAGAGAGCTCCCACTGACTTTCTATTGACAGATTCTCCCAATCTGACTCTGACTGTTGAGCCACGGAGGTCAGTGTTCACTGGAGACTCAGTTACTCTGAGATGTGTGCTGGATCAGTCACGGGGTGGATGGGAGTTTCTCTGGAGTAAAAACTCAAACACTGAATCTACTGAAGCTGCAACTAAAACAATCAATCCTGTGAAAGTCTCTGATGGAGGAGAGTACAGGTGCAGAGCACAAAGAGGAGGATATTACATAGATCACAGTGAACCTGTAGCAGTGACAGTATATGGCAAGTGTTTTTCATCACATAATGAACTGATTTGAGAACACAATAATGATTTATAAGACACTTGATAAGCGATTATAACAGCTGAACAACACTTCAGTCTATACTGATTTAGTGTTTTATAATCAAGTAACTGTTCATACAATAAAAAAGTGCTATTTGTATTTATTATATTATTTATCACATTATTTTCACTGTTTATTGTTGTACAGAAAGACCAAAGCCCAGAGTGACCATTAAACCTGATCATCATGTATTCAGAGGAGAGACGGTCACTCTCAGATGTGACATTGATTCTGAAGGAGTCACTAGCTGGCGGTACAACTGGTATAAAGATTCATCACGTGTTTTTAGTAAACTACAGGAACACACATTCAGGTCTGTTTCTGAGTCTGACGCTGGTAAATACTTCTGTAATGGAACAGAGTCTGAAGGATCACGCTGGTCAAACATCAGTGATGAAGTTACACTGACAGTATCAGGTGAGTTTGATCATCTCTTCATAAACACACACACACACGGTTAACATGTTATTAATGAGTGATTTCTCAATTTCAGATCCCAAAGCAATTTTAAGTGTTTGTCCTCAGAAGTGGTTGACTGAAGGAGATCTAGTGACTCTGATCTGTGAGGTTAACAGCTTCTCTACAGGCTGGACATTCAGCTGGTTCACTGAAACTGGCTCATCAGGTCGGTTAAAATGTACATCATCTGAATTAAATTGTTTTATTGAAGTCAAACATATAATTTAATCTTAATATGTCTGAATAGACACACACACTGTTTATGTAGGGCACATGCTTTGATGCCCAACACTTTCATGGGTAACAAACAGTGAAACCTACTTTGAGAACCCCATGCCTCATTCACTCCTCTGTAACAACATAAGAGCTATTGATCAAACCCTGATTAAAAGCAGCATTCAGTGTAATATGTTACCATATCATTGCGCTTAACACTGAGAATGTGAATAATTGTAATGTGACCATTGGGTGCGGATATCTACACTACCGTTCAAAAGTTTGGGATCGGTAAGATTTTCAATATTTTTAAAAGACGTTTTGTCTGCTCACCAAGATTGCATTTATTTAATTAATTAAAAATACAGTAAAAACAGCAATATTGTGAAATATTATTACAATTTAAAATAACTGTTTTCTATTGGAATATATTATAAAATGTAATTTATTTCTGTGTTGGAAAAGCTGAATTTTCAGCATCATTACTCCAGTCTTCAGTGTCACATGATCCTTCAGAAATCATTCTAATATGCTGATTTGCTGCTCAAGAAACATTTATGATTATTTTCAATGTTGAAAACAGTTGTGCACTTTTTTTTTTCAGGATTCCTTGATGAATAGAAAGTTCAAAAGAACAGCATTTATCTGAAATACAAAGCTTCTGTAGCATTATACACTACCGTTCAAAAGTTTTTTTTTTTTAAATAATTAAAGAAATTAACAGTTTTATTCAGCAAGGATGCATTAAATCAATCAAAAGTGTCAATAAAGACATTTAAAATGTAACAACAGATTATATTTCAAATAAACACTGTTCGTTTGAACTTTCTATTTATCAAAGAATCCTGAAAAAAAAAATTGTACACCAATATTTTGTACAATTGTACACAATAAATGTTTCTTGATCATCAAATCATCATATTAGAATGATTTCTGAAGGATCATGTGACACTGAAGACTGGAGTAATGATGCTGAAAATTCAGCTTTGATCACAGGAATAAATTACATTTTAACATATATTCAAATAGTACACAGTTATTTTAATTTGTAATAATATTTCACAATATTACTGTTTTTACTGTATTTTTAATTATATAAATGCAGCCTTGGTGAGCAGACGAAACTTCTTTTAAAGACATTAAAAATCTTATCGATCCCAAACTTTTGAAAGGTAGTGTACATCACGGAAAATCATAGGTGCAGGTGGATGATTTGCTTTCACAGCGGATTTGGGTAATTTTAGAGCTGATCCACGCATCTCTAGCATACAGCAACAAACTAAAACAAAACATTACAACTCATCAAAATGTGTGGAACTAAAGTTTTCTGAATTTTTCTACATTTGGATAGAGGCTCTTGAAGGGGAAATGCACAATAAATAATACAGTGGCATAGCTATATAGCCTAGACATTTTTTCCCCAGAACGTTCTTGCGACCCGGTAGCAACTCTTCCACAGCCCGGTACTGGGTTGCGACCCGGTGGTTCGCGTCCTCTGCCTTAAGGTGCTACGTTCACATTTTTCACTTTTACAGACCTCAGCAATCGGTATCACCTCCTCTCAGACAGCAGCAGAGGAGCTGGAGGAAAATACACGGTCAGTTCTGCTGCTCTAAATCACACAGGAGTTTATGTGTGCAGAGCAGAGAGAGAAAAGCCAGCCTATAACACAAAATACAGCAACACACAACTACTGTGGGTCACCGGTGAGTTCAAACAGAACTTAAAAAAGGGGTGCCCAACCCTGATCCTGGAGATCTACCTTCCTGCAGAGTTCAGCTCCGGCCTTGCTCAACACATATTTCTGTAATTATCAAGTGCTCCTGAAGATCTGAAGGGGTAGTTCACCCAAAAATGAAAAAAAAAAAAAAAAAATTTGTTTATCTGCTTACCCCCAGGGCATCCTAGATGTAGGTGACTTTGTTTCTTCAGTAGAACGCAAATGATGATTTTTAACTCCAACCGTTGCCATCTGTCAGTTGTATAATGCGTGTCAACGGGAACTTTGTCTATAAGAGTCAAAAAAACATGCACAGACAAATCCAAATTAAACCCTGCGGCTTGTGACGACAGATGTCCTAAGACACGAAACGATCGGTTTGTGTGAGAAACCGAACAGTATTTATATCATTTTTTACCTCTAAAATACCACTATGTCCAACCGCTTTGATAAATACGGTTCGGTTTCTCGCACAAACCGATCGTTTCGTGTCTTAGGACATCAATGTGTCGTCACGAGCCGCAGGGTTTAATTTGGATTTGTCTGTGCGTGTTTTCTTTACTCTCATAGATTTTGTTCCCATTGACACGCATTATAAGACTGACAGACGTTAAAAATCATCATTTGTGTTCAACTGAAGAAACAAAGTCACCTACATCTAGGATGCCCTGGGGGTAAGCAGATAAACATCACATTTTCATTTTTGGGTGAACTATCCCTTTAAATAGCTGATTCAGGTGTGTTTTCTCAGGGTTGGAGCTAAACTTTGCAGGTAGGTAGATCTCCAGGAACAGGGTTGGACACCCCTGACTTAAACCATTGGTTTAAGAAAATGAAAAATGTTTTCAAACATTTCCAAATTATAGCTGTAATTGTCTTGTCAGGTGTTTCTCCTCCAGTCTCTCTGATCATCAGTCCCAGCAGAACTCAACACTTCACATCTGTCTCTCTCTCTCTGAGCTGTGAGGACCAGACTAACTCTGATGGATGGAAAGTCAGAAGATACACAGACAGCGGGTGGTTGCAAGAATGTTCATCATCAGTGTTTGGATCACAAACAGGATCTACATGTACAATCAGATCCACCAGCACATGGGACACTGGAGTGTACTGGTGTCAGTCTGAATCTGGAGAGAAATATCATCCTGTTAATATCACTATACACTGTGAGTCTGTATTTCTGTATTTATTCATTTCACTTGAGTTTACAGTCATTGCATGAAGCAGGTTGATTTAACAAGAGCAGGAAGTATTAGATACTAATGTAAGCAACCAGCCAGAACATCATAGCAACTGTAAAGCAACATACTAAAACCACTCAGAATCCAGTGGGCAGTGGGTATAAACACTCAACATTATTTTTTTAAAATATGAAGTATTTTTTTTATTGTCTCATTTTTATTTTGTTTCCATTTTGTTCATATATCATGTATTTGATGTGATTCTGTAGCCGGTGTGATTGTGGAGAGTCCTGTCGATGCTGTGACTGAAGGAGATAATCTGACTCTACACTGTTTATATATGAACATATCAAACCTCAGAGCTGATTTCTATAAAGATGAATCACTCATCCAGAGTCAAACTACAGAGATGATCATCTCTACTGTCTCACAGTCACATGAGGGCTTCTACTGCAAACACCCAGAGAGAGGAGAGTCGCCCAAGAGCTGGATCTCAGTCAGAGGTGAGAGTCGTGATGCATTTCTTCATATGTCCTCGTTCAGATACAGTGCATGATAAAGTGCTTGTGTGTCTCTTTTTCAGGGTCTCGTTCAGACCTCTCTGTCCTCAAGATACTCAGTTCTGTACTGGCAGCTTGTCCATATCTGCTAGTGACGGTCGTGCTGATTTACAAATGCTGCAGAATGAGAGGTCAAACACCCCAGTGATTTATTATCATTATATTTGCTTCAAAAACTGTGAAAACTGCTTTACAAATACTTAATTGTCAAATTTGGTTAAATTAATGTACTTAAAAGATGATGATGGTAGTTCATAAAAGCAAGAAAAAAGAGTAAATGCTGAGATATTTGATCAGTGTATTTAACAGTGACATGAAGAGAAAGAAACTTTAATCTGATATTAATTTGTTGAGAAGGTCAGAAAACTTCTAGAATCTCTCAATATCTCTTTCACAAGCTCAGGCAGATCATTATGACTGTAAAAGTCATGTTTTGGGAGCGATAACTTCAGTCCCCTTTATTATTGTTGTTCTGAGTGTGAATGACATACAGGAGTCACTCCTGATTCCCAGTGTCTGACATCTATCATGTTACAGTTGTTAAAGTGCAGCATGAATCAGCTTTCCCAACTCAATTAACTTCCATTGATTCCATTTCCATTTGATTCTATCCACCAGGAACTGATTGCAAAAAGTACACTGTAAAAAATGACCGTGATTTTAACAGTAAAAGACTGTAAAAATGCTGCAGTGAAAAACTGTCAATTGGTTTACAGAAAGTTTCCGTACTATATAGGGTGAATAACTGTAATAGATCTAACGGTACATTTAATGTTTATTTAATTTAATTTTACGGTAAAATACCATTAAATTCACAGTTTTTGTAAGTGAAAAATAACAATTCATTGTAAAATTTACAGTGAAAAAAAACGTAAATTGACATTCCCACAATTCCCTGCGTGACACTTCACATTTGATATATTTTCGTTGAAATAACTCTTTCTTCTTAGTTTTTCTCATTTTTTTCTAATCAGTTATGTACATTAGGGTTTTTATGTTACATCTAATGCTGTTAAATTAATGTTTATTGCATTTTTAAAATTTCATGCAAGTTACCATGATGGTGTTTAGTGTGTGTGTGAATAACACTGTGTGCTCCTTCCATATATTAGTATTGTGCTTCTCAACTTGTGGAAAAGCTGCTCGTGATGAACTTTGAATCATCATGTGACTCTCATCACCACTGTGTTTGGTGACTGTCAGTGTATTATAAAGGTACAAAACAGATATTAGTACTTCATTAGGTTGGTGAATTAACATTAAATCAGTTAATGAAATACATTATTTTACCGTAAATTGAACAGATTTTTTTACGTTGCTACTGTATTTTTTACGGTAAAGTTCTGGCAACCACAGCTGCTGTTTTTTTACCATAAATTTTACTGGAATTTTTTTTTTACAGTTAAACTTTGGAATAGCTAAGAAAAGGTAAATTTTGATTTCATGTTGACTTTAACAAGGGACACAGATGTTAACCTGTTTAATCTGTTTGGTTTTTGCTGTTTTTGACCAATAAAATATTATTGGTAATATGGACCAAACCCCCTTCATTTAGCTTTAGCATCACAATTCATCCCCGTCCTCTCACAGCTTCATTCCTGCAATCTTATTTTCCTCTTTTAATATCTATATATTTTTTATAAATAACAAGGTAGTGACTGTTTATTAAGTTTTGAATGTCTTATCTTACTCTCTAAAAAATGGGTGGGTTAAAAACAAACCAAGTTGGGTTGAAAATAGACAAAACCAGCGATTGGGTTGTTTTGACCCAGTGGTTGGCTTAAATGTTTGCCCAACATGCTGGGTAGTTTTAACTCAACTATTGTTTAGAAATGACTATATGACTGACTTAAAATGAACCCAAAATAGGTTTAAAAATTAGACACATAATTACTAAATATTGTAGTAATATAGCCATATAGTAATTTTTAAACAATAGTTTACCCAGCATGTTGGGCAAACATTTAACCCAACCACTGGGTTTTTCCATTTTCAACCCAACTTGGGTTGTTTTTAACCCAGCATTTTTCGAGTGTAAATTACTTCTATTTACCAGCATATTTCAGTAGCTTTTCAGTATAAGTGAAAGTTTAATATTTTTATTTTGTTCTGCTTTATGTAATACAGTGCAGTCCTTTACAATGCAAGGCTTGTGTGATGTTTGCATGTTTCACATTATAACCACATGAACATGCTTTAAGCATGTATTGTATTTGTAAGCATATTCCTTATTTTAGTGTATACGTCTCCTGACTTGTATTGCTGCAATGTTTTTTATTTTAACTGTTTACTTTTTAATAAAGAAACTTTTTAAAAGATTCTGCTGTCTTGAGTTTTCACATAAAAACAGAAGAACAATGGACTATAATGAATCAAGTTTACAGCATAAAACTACTGTAATCTACAGAAATTATTAAGAATAAAAGAATATATATAAATAACTATATAATGTTAAAAAAATAAATCTTGAACATGAATTATTATTACTATTATTATTTGTACAGCCAATGAGTTCACTAAGTAATGTCTAAGTCTAAATCTAAATCTGTAATAAGGTTAGAGAAAACCTTTGAGCAAAGATACAATTTGCTTGAAATTGCCTTGATGTCTGCTAAAATATTAGTTCACTTTCAAATGAAAATTAGCCCAAGCTTTATATTAATTATATTAATTAACATGATGCATCTGAGCTTTATAATGGCAGTGAACAGGAGCTGAAGAAAGTGTCTCCATCCACATCCGTCCATCATAAATGTACTCCACACGGCTCCAGGTGGTTAATAAAGGCCTTCTGAAGAGAAGTGATGCGTTTGTGTGAGAAAAATAACCATATTTAACAAGTTATGAAGTAAAATATTTAGCTTCCGCCAGACTGTCTTCCATATTCAAGTTACTAAGAAAGTGTAAACTGGCGTCACGTCAGTTATACATCGTAATACTCCGTAAGCTTTTTGCAAGTTTTACACTGTCTTCGAAGCTCGATATTTGACTTCATAACTAAATCCATAAAAAATATGGATTTTTTATTATTTTTTTTTTTTTACACAAACACATAGTTTTGCTTCGGAAGTCTTTTATTAACTCCCCGTAGCCGTGTGGAGTACATATTTATGATGGATGGAAGCACTTTCTTCAGCTCATACTAGTGACCCCCGTTCACTGCCATAATAAAGCTCGGATGCGTCAGGATATTTATTAATATTTCTCAGATTCATCAGAAGGAAGAAAGCCATACACACCTTGGTTGGCTTGAGGGTGAGTAAATCTTGGGCTAATTTTCATTTGAAAGTGAACTAATCCTTTAGAACACAATTTAAGATATTTTTTATGAAATCCGATGGTATCTGATCCACACATAAGCTGCAACGACATTGTTTTGTTTTTGCGCACAAAAAGTATTCTTGTTGCTTCATAACATTAAGGTTGAACCACTGTAGTAATGCTAACTATTTTAACCCTGTTTTTAATACCTTTCTGGACATCAAAAAGTGCAATGTATTTGCTGCCTATGTGATAGCCTTGGATTTCATCAAAAATATCTTAATTTGTGTTCTGAAGATCTTACGGGTGTGGAACGATTGATGATTTGTGATTGATGACAGAATTTTCATTTTCATTACAACAGTAAATAAGTGTTTATATAAATGTTATACTATATCATCTTGAAAAAGACCAATAAAATTGTCTACAGTAAAAACAGTAATAAATTAAAATAATAATGTAATGTGCCATGCATTTTGATCACTGTAAATTTTGCAGTAAGTTGCAATTTATATTGCAATGTTTTTAATTATAAAACTGATTTCTTTTTATATTATATCTAAACAACTAGGTGCACAAGATGGCGCCGGTGAGCTGTGCGCATGGTTACTTCCGCTCGTGCCCTTCTGGTCTTAGCGACGCTTGCATTTGGTGCTGGAAGAAATTTAAAGGGTTAGTTTACCCAAAAATGAAAATAATGTCATAGGGAGCAATGGACACTTCCTCTCTCAAGATCCATTAATGTACTAAAAACATATTTAAATCAGTTCATGTGAGTACAGTGGTTCAATATTAATATTATAAAGCGACAAGAATATTTTTGGAGCGCCAAAAAACCTAAATAACGACTTATTTAGTGATGGCCGATTTCAAAACACTGCTTCAGGAAGCATCGGATCATAAATGAATCAGTGTATCGAATCATGATTCAAATTATGTCAAACTGCCAACGGCTGAAATCACGTGACTTTGGCTCTCTGGACCGTTATTTAGTTTTTTTGGTGCACCAAAAATAGTCTTATGGCTTTATAATATTAATATTGAACCACTGTACTCACATGAACTGATTTAAATATGTTTTTAGTACCTTTATGGATCTTGAGAGGAAGTATCCATTGCTCCTTATGCAGGCCTCACTGAGCAATCGGATTTCAACTAAAATATCTTAATTTGTGTTCTGAAGATTAACGAAGGTCTAAGGGGTGTGGAACGGCATGATAGTAAGTAATGACAGAATTTTCATTTTTGGGTGAACTAACCCTTTAAAAATGAAACTTGGCTAGATATATATATTTTTTTTAATTAAGAGAAGTTGGTGGTCTATCAGAGACGAAAGAAATCCTTGTTATATTATTGTGTGACGTTACCTCTGTGTGGAAATGCAACGAGATATGAGATCTTTGACTTTTAATCTCCTGTTGATTATGCGGTTCAGGCTCAGCGGTGATCCACGGATCTCTTTATCCATACAAAACACTCAAGTATCTCCTGATTTTGTTCTGACAGCTGGGGAACTAACGTTAAATGGCTCAAAAACTGCCTTCTCTTTCTGCGCGGAACGACACTGGACCATCATGAAGATAGCTATTGTCAACCGAAGCATCAATCCTCATCAGAGATAAATAAACATGGGAATATGATATGGACTCAGTACATGCTTTAGTAACTTTATTTGGTAACATTATTAGCGCTAACTGTATTATTAGTAGCTGTAATTTAAATGCAGAATTTTTCTTTGTATTTCCCCTGTGCATTTCTATTAATTACTGCATTTATTTAGTTCAAATGAGACGAGTAAAGAGCATCTGTTGCATAAATCTGTCTCGTCTAATCAACAGTTCGTACTATGGGAAAAAAAACTTAGGCTATCTATATTAAACTGTTTGTGCTACAATTAAAAATGTAAATTAATCACAATCTTTTCACAGCCCTTGTTTTTATCTAAAAAGATAATTGGAAATAAATCGTAAAGTAGCTATGATCATTGATGCAAAAACTCGTGAAAATGAGATCCAGGCAGATGATAAAGTTGATGAAAAATTATTTATTCATTACAATTAAATTTAGCCTCACACGCAAACTTTAATCGATAATGAAAATACTTAATAACACTAAAAGGTAAAATAACCATCACAAAGTATTAGTCAATAGTTAATAGTAAAATTTAGAGTATTGTAAAATTTAGAGTATTGTATAATCCAGAGTATTGTATCTAATAGGTGAAGATCAAAAAGATCAATACTTATGACATTTGCAGATAAGAGACAAGAAGTAGGAGCAAAGGAGAGCAAAGGAGGAAAAAGCTGAATTATCAATGACTTGGTCAGCTTTATACCATGAGCATATAGGGAAATTTACATCCCACTCAAATTGATGTTTTTGTTCTAAAAGAAAAGGTTAATTTCACCCATTACGTCATCTACTGGTCCAGTGTCAAAAATAGAGAAAAAAGTTGTTTTGACCCCCTTTGGGGAATTTTGCAAATGTCACCCTTTTAAATGTCATCAGGAAAAATAACAGAAATATTTTGATCAGATTCAAATTCAAATGGTTAATTCTGCTGGCATCCAATGTCTAACCACAAACGTGTCAGCGTGACCTGTCACACTGGAACGCTTGAAGAACAACTGAACATAGAAATCATACTCTTATATATAAAATAACCATAAGGGTACAATCACAAGTGAATACTTGAAAATATGATAAGAATTAATATATAAAGTATACATGAATATATGAAAGCAAAAGTAAAACTGATAAATCATAAGCCATAAATGATTAAAATAAATATTAATAAAAGTGCATGAATATGAATATTGACCATTTCGGATCCATCAATCATATTGATGGAGCAATTGATGTAGATAAGTGAAAATATATGCTCAGAATTGCGAAATATGGAAATAAATATCACAGGGCAAACGTGTTAATGTTCACAAGGCATTTTATGAAGAAAACTCTAATCGTAGTTGTATATTCACAGGCATTATTGCCATTGTATATGCATATGCACCATGAGTTAATGTATTCTAACCCATGCATGCATGCATTTAAATGCCATTGGCTCATGTGATTGTACTATATCTTAGTTGTTTTTAAGTGATATAAAAACAACTAAGCGACATAAAGCGAAACCGGAAGTGTATATGCGTACACTCACTGGCCGAAAATCCAAAATGGCGGCCCCGTGCACCTAGTCCATACCATAGCCTACTGACAGCAGTAATATCTATAAAAATCGGACTTTTATTTTGACGAGTCGACATATTGAAACCAGGAAGTGGTAGGAAAGAAATCTGACGTTTCATGTGTCGCTTCTCACTGTAATAATTCGAAGGTAAGTGTATGGTGATTATAAAACCATACTACTATTTTTGCAAAATAACATTAATGCATATTAAAAGAATACTTCTTACAGATTACAATCTTAGTGAATCCCAAAATGCCATTTTGGCAGATTAAGATATGAGAGCCTGTGTAGATAAATACAGAAGAGACATGTTTACTAGCAGCTGACAGATCACTGTCAATAAACACAGAGACCTGCAGTCTCATTTCTGTGTGTTTTCAGATGTCACGGGCCAAACCTGAGGATGATGAGTACTGGAACAGCTCCAAATTCAGAGCCTTCACCTTTGATGATGATGATGATGAGTTTTCTCGAGTGAGTTCAGTGTGTTTGTGTGGAGCTCAGAGCTCATACAGAGCTCATGCAGCCCTAAAACCAGATTATAAAAACAACATATTCTTTCTCAAATTAAACAGCGAGCTGTTTTAGCCAAAGCAAACACTGAAATGTTATATTTAATGACCAAAGAAATACATATTAGAATGCATATGCACATTTTCAAATCAAGTTTTAAAAGCATCTTTTCAGTAAATGAAGGTGAATAAATTAAAATGAGTAAATTAAATGGTGACATTGGTGAGGAAAATCTCCCTAGAACATACTTTATGTATGTTACAA
This sequence comes from Chanodichthys erythropterus, assembly GCF_024489055.1. Classification (NCBI taxonomy): domain Eukaryota; kingdom Metazoa; phylum Chordata; class Actinopteri; order Cypriniformes; family Xenocyprididae; genus Chanodichthys; species Chanodichthys erythropterus. The sequence continues at coordinate 36,542,594 of NC_090224.1, read as the reverse complement.
TAAAAGAAGATTATTTAGAAGTTATTTAAACAATATTTGACCTATTTTTACATTTAATATTTATTTTGTGTTAATCATTTTGTACAATGTTTGTATTAAAGGCACAATATGTAGGATTTTTAGATTAAATTATCCAAAAACCACTAGAACAATGTTAGGGTACAACAGGGCTAAAGGCACACCTTCAGAAAAATTGTGCTTTTCACTACTCTCAAAGTGTATGATTGCAGGAAAAAATATATATGTTTGTATTGAACATTGATGGAGCAACATATTTTGTGTGAAAACAAAATCATAAGTTGGTTAATTTTGTTTAAAAATCTTATAAATGTATGAGGTGGTGGGGTAAAAGGCACACCGCAGTCATACAAATACTTCGGCTAAAATAATATGTTTTTTAATAATGACTCATTTAATACTTGTTCAAAAGAATCACTTTAGCAAAGTTTGTACTATTTTTGTTTATTTTTAAAAATAAAAGAATTCATTTTTGTTCATTAAATATACTGTCATTAAAATAAGCCTGTGTGATATATATTTTTATATATAAAATAGATTTTAAAAATACAGAAATACAGAAACAAAATTATTTTAAAAAGTAAAGATTCTGAAAGCATTGAAGGAGATCCCGTAATAGCATATTTAATATAGATTTACAGTAGTAACAATAAATTATGTTATGCTGATATGAATAATATATTTTAAAATATGATTGTTTCATAAATATGGCGATTATCTCTAAGATGGATACCCAATTTGATATATGATATTTGCTATGTGAATCTAACCATGTCTTATCAACAAATGGAAAAGTCAGTCTGCTGTTCATTATCATGTTAATTATTGTGCCTTTTGCCCCAACATCAGCGGTGCTTTTTACCCTAAATACCATACTTTTACATATTCTTCCATTATTGAAAAACTGTGCTTGGATTACCTTGAACAAAACTGAAAATCATTAAGAAAACCTTTGTCTGAAAATACAAACATTAATTTAATAGATTCTCATTAACTTAAATCAACAACATTTTAAAAAACATCAAATATCAGATCAAACTACCTCAGAATCAGCTTTGCGTTGCTGCCCGCGAGGATCAGACAAATTTGCACGTGCATTTTGAAAAGTGGATATTTAGGAAAGTGCTGCAGCAAGTTTTTGTGGTTTAGAGGAAAATAAAATCAAAGGCGCCTTTAGCCTCGTTGTACCCTATATATTTTGTTGACTGGAATACTTAAATTATCCCAGATATTTCCAAGAATGCTTAAATCCAGAGAAATAAGCAATTTTAACCGTCGCCTATCAATGACGTCATATCCGTGTTTCCCTCAGTTTCCAGTTTTATTTAGTAGAAACAACAGAAACAATAAAGATGCTTTAATATATTATGTGTTTTATTAGACAAATTTGGATACATTTGTCAACAGAAAACGAATCACGTTATATAGCTCAACACAGCAAGTCTTATTGAATAAATCTAATTTTTTTGATTTACAGCGAGTACCATGTTTTACCATGACTAATATCGATCTAGCTTACTACAGTGTGCAACAAGTGTCTCACAGCAGCCGCCGAGCAAATTCACAGAGTAACGTTATAACAACTTTCAACACACAAATGTATCTAATATGATAAACAGTGCTGCGTTACCCCACATACATAATGTAAGTACAAGGAAAAGAGCTCGACTGTGGCATAATAAAAGTCCCGCTGCTCTCGAGGCATGTGTCGCGCTCGTCTCTCATTAGCAATCGCTCCAGCGGCCTCGTTCAGCACCAACAACACTCGCCTGCTCTGCTTCATACTACAGTAACGTTAATAATCTCATGCCCGAGTCCTGTCGGATTCTTTTCCACCAGCTGTAGACGTGAAGACAACATCTCCCATAATTCAACGAAATCAAGGCGTCATCAAGCTACACCTTTGTTTTGAATAAGCGACCTCTAGTGGTTAAAATTACATACTGTGCCTTTAACAAATGTCTGCTAGCACCTCTTTGTGTCCCTCAGTTGATTCAGACTTTGTTGTGTTGTTATTTCCCAGCTGAAGGAGTCCAAGCGGGCCGTGAACAGCATCCTGGTGGGTGACGATGATGATGATGACGATGATGATGTTGAGAGGGTCAGCTGGAGCGGGGAGCCTGTGGGAAGTACGCAGTCTTCTCTCTGATCTCTCTGACTGTCGTCACAGTTTGTAGCTCAGCTGGATGCTCATCAGTTTTTGTTTGTGTGAAGGCATCTCTTGGTCGGTCAAGGAAACTGCGTCCAGTATCCGTTCAGGGAGTGAGCAGAGCTTTCCCAAAATAGACACCACTCCTTCATTGTCCAAACAAGGGTCTGGATATTCCCTCAGCTCCCTGTTTAAAGGTAATATATGTATAGTGCTTGAATGTTTAAGTTTAATTATTATAATCTGATTCTGTTTGTATTCCCTCAGCAAAGAGCAAATCTGGTGCTTTCCAGTCCTTCTCTGAGTGTAAGTTCAAGTCAGTGAAGCATTTAGGATGATTTAAGTCTAAATTCCTTGTGTTATAATGAAGTGTTTTGTTCACTGTTTTCTAGCTTTTAGTGACACATCTACTAGAACATATGCACCGGCGCTCAGGAAACCCAAGTCAGATGGGAAGGTAATGCATATGCTGCTTTCATTTGATCAATAATACAGTAAAACAGTAATATTGTGAAATATTATTATTACAATTTAAAATAACTGTTTTCTATTTTAGTATCTTTTAAAATGTGATGTATTCCTGTGATCAAAGCTGAATTTTCAGCATCATTACTCCAGTCTTCAGTGTCACATGATCCTACAGAAATCATTCTGATATGATGATTTGATGCTCAAGAAACATTTCTGATTTTTATCAATGTTGAAAACATATTTTTATGGAAACCGTGATGCATTTTTTTAGCATTCTTTGATGAATAGAAAGATCAAACAGCATTTATTTTAAATAGAATTCATTAACACTTTATTTTAGTGTCATTGTTACACGCTACATGTACTTACTATAGTAATACCAGTAAATTATGCATAATTATATGCAACTAACCCTAAACCATATCCTTAAGTCCTGGCAATACTTTTTACAGTTGAATGCACAGCCTTGGAACGTATATTTCATTTGACTCGTACTCGTACTCAGGCGTTCAACGCACTTTTGAGCAATCTCTCTCCACAAGTTACAACCCATGTAAACATCTTTCTGTTCTTTCATGCTAGAGTTGAACAAATGAGGGTACTCTAACCTCTTCACACAATCTCTCGTCTATGTAGGCCTCCATTGTCGCTGTAGCTTGCATGTGTTCCGGTCTGTTCTGTTTATGCAGTTTTTCTTTGACTACCTTGTGAATCCACGCCCCCAGGGCATGATTGCCACCTTGTGGAGAAACTAATTACTGCAAAAAAATTAAATGTGCACTTGCGACCTGCGCGTAAAAAGTGAAGTATACTTTGGGCTTAATTCTAACCCTATATAGTAAGTACATGTAGTCAATTCATATTACTCAGTACTTAAATGTGTAATTACACTGTACAAAGGACACTTTAAAGGTTTAGTTCACCCAAAAATGTAATTTCTGTCATTAATTACTCACCCTCATGCACCCGTAAGATTTAGCTATTACTTATGAAATCAGAATAAACTCATAGAAAGCAACAAAATTACCACATTCAAGGTCCAGAAAGGTACTAAAGACATCGTTAAAACAGTCATGTGACTGCAGTGGTTCAACCTTAATGTTATGAAGAGACCAGAATACTTTTTGTGCGAAAAAACAAAACAAAAATAAGAACTATTCAACAACTGAATCTCGTCATCAGAATTAGACGTGTGCATATGACTCTGGAAAGCTGATTATATCAGAGCGAAATAAAAACATATTACGTTAAATGTATTTGTAATTCTACACTTTACAAATTATATATAGGCTACACTTCAGATAGCAACTGCGCATTAGGTAGCACAACTCTTAAGACTGCATGAACTGCTGTCCTGAAACTCTGTTTCAGCATTCAGAGATTAAAAAAAATCTAATTTTCTGTAGTTTAGTTTATTGTTGGTTTCCTTTTCCATACATCAATGGAAAAATGGATCTGCGTTCTGATGTAGAACCCAGAAGCGCTGGATGTAAACGTATGAGAATGACACAGAAGAGATTGTTGAATAAAGTCGTTATTTCTGTTTTGTTTTTGCGCACAAAAAGTATTCTCGTCTCTTCATAACATTAAGGTTGAACCACTGCAGTCACATGACTGTTTTAACAATGTCTTTAGTACCTTTGTGGACCCTGAATGTGGAATTTTTGTTGCTTTCTATGGGAGATAAAAAAAAAAGTTCAGATTTCATCAAAAAAATAACCAAATTTTTGTTCTGAAGATAAACGAAGGTCTTACAGGTGTGAAACGACATGAAGGTGAATAATTAATGACAGAATTAATGACAAAGTATAATCTAGAAATCTTTTATAACACTGTCTTTACTGTCATTTTTGCTCAGCTTGCTGCATCCTTGCTGGATAAAAATATTAATTTCTTCCAAAAAAATGCTTGAACGGGTAAAAATGTGTAATTTAATTTTTTTTTTTTTTTTTTTTTTCACTAATTTCTAACATTGACTTGTTTTCTAAATGCCTGTAGGATTTTGTCAGCGACCTGAGTCCAGAGGAAACTGTGAGGAGAATGCAGAAAGGACGGGTAGGGGGCAGCAAAGAGCTGTGAATTATATCTATATTGCCCTAGAGAGTCCATTTAAAGGTGAAGTCAGGAGGCCTGTTTTAACTAGATAAAGCCATTCGTTTATTTCCATTCTCAATAGCCGTTGATAAGTAGGTGGAGGACCCTACATTTCACATGAGCCCTCCAAAAAAGAATCACAGACCGGTAAAATATACCGTAACATAATGAAATATTAGTCATAAATTGCAAAAAACATGCATTTCGTCAGAATACATGGCTACTTTTTAACGACTGTCAATGGAAAAAGATGATTTTTGCATCTTATTGAAATGATTATGTTACAGGCATTTTCCCTGGAAAAGTTCCGCTCTCTTCAGGACAAACTTCTGCTGCTGGATGAAGCGGTCGCTGCTTATGATGGGAACGTCATCACTGCTGTGAGCCACACTTCCCACATTAAGCCTATATGGAAGCTCTGCCGTGACTTTACAATGACTCATTTTAGCGGGAACAGTTTATTTATGCTGTTTATTCACTGATCTGTTACATTCTCCATCTGCAGGTCCTGATATATTTAAAAAAGTCTTTAAGTAAAGGTGAGATGTTTCGTGATCTGTCATTACTCACCAGTTCTTCTGAATTGCAGAATATTTTCTAGAACATCATGTTTTTTTATCATCGTTCTAGAAATCCTCTTTCGAGAGTTAATGGCGAGAGACGTGGCTTTGCGTCATTACGTTCACTATTTAAAAGAGATGGGAGAACAGAAGCTTTTAGTGGAGTTACTGAAGTAAGTTTCCGCTCTTAATGAGTATCATGTTAAGTTTTGTCGATGATCTTTCAGTGCAGGGATGGTTGGCATCTCTCCATATATTTGCATTGGTTATTTGATTTGAAGGGTTGTATTGTTTTTTATTTGAATAACTGACTCTAACTGACTGTGTTTTAGGGCTCTTGGCAGGACAGAAGATATGGCGGTAGGTACTGCACTGATATCCTCATTGAACACCTGTCACAGCTTGTACACACGTCAGTATACACATGACCAATGCTTATTTAACCCTCTGTGGTACAGTGTTGCCTCCAGACGGTATGACCAAACTGGTCTTGTTCCAAACAATGCACCTCCCAATTCCTGAGACCTTTCTTCATCAGGAGGGGAGAGCCCAGTATTAACTAATGGAAAAGCAATTACTTCCTCTTTCATGCTTACACATGTGCTGCAGTGCCATATTCTCCCTTGTGAAATGTAAACCGATGTTCCTGACATCTAGATTAAAAAGTACTTTGACAAGATGTCATATATATATGTGTGTATTAATATATTGCTAAATTTAATGTTGATTATATTTAAGTGTTTCTAGTAGGAAAAAATGGTACTTTTTACCCTATGTTGTCATAGAGGGTTAATGACGTCTGGAATTAATTTATGGCTTTATAGAAGTGAAAAGAGGAAGAATTCTGCTTTTGTGTCATCACTATCATTGTTTTAGTATAAAGTGAAAGGAGAGGAAGTTGGACATTCTGATGAAATTTTTTGCAGTGACGTTTCTGTTTTTAAAAACTCCCTTTGTATTTGAAACAGCTGACGCAGTATAAGGAACACTTGAATATTAAGGATGAAGGCCGAAGAAGAGACTTTCTCAAAAGTTGCCTCAGGTAGTGATCTTTCAGTCGAGAGTTCAGAATCATCTTCCACTTATATTTGATGACATGCTGAATCCATGTGGTCTTGTTGTTTTTTCTCAGCCTTCCTTTTTCTCAAGACGATGCCACTCACGTTCAAGACCACTATACACTCCTCGAGAGGCAAATAATCGTAGAGGTGAGGGAACGAGTCCAAACACTCATATACACAACTAGACAAAAGACACACCTGCCTGTTGTTTATTATTACCTTGCTTATACACATTAATAGAATAATAATAATAGTAGAATAATAGTCATTAAAACTATGAACTAACACCACTGGAACTGTGAAAATTATGTAGTGACCAATAAATTCATCCATTTAAAAAAATAGAAAATTTAGTTTCAGTTTTTAATTTTTTATATATATATATATATATATATATATCTGAAGGTTTTTAAGTTCATGAGAATCAGTGAAATGTTTCCAAAACTTTGACTGCAAATGTAAGTATATAAATAACTGAACCAATGTGTTGGTTATTTTATAATATAATATAATATAATATAATATAATATAATATAAAAATAATTTACCACTGTGTTCAAGTGTATAAATAAGTAACTAAATAAATTTTTTTAAATACAGAGATAGTATATTAAAAGCATTTTTCATGGTCTCTCAAAATATCACAGTTGAGTACACTTAGATGTTCTTAAGAAGTACTAAAGAAGAATTTTTAGTATATTAAGTACAAAATTTGTGCACGGAAATTGAGCATTTTTTAAGGATTAGTTCACTTTCAAATAAAATGTCCTGATAATTTACTCACCCCATGTCATCCAAGATGTTCATGTCTTTCTTTCTTCAGTTGAAAAGAAATGAAGGTTTTTGAGGAAAACATTCCAGGATTTTTCTCCATATAGTGGACTTCACTGGAGCCCAAACGGTTGAAGGTCCAAATGTCAGTTTCAGTGCAGCTTCAAAGCGCTTTAAATGATACCAGACGAGGAATAAGAGTCTTATCTAGCCCTTGTGCATCCTTATGGACATTTTTGTCCATTTCAGTTTTGTTTTTTGTTATTAGTGTGCCTTTGTTAATGCCATCTACATGAATTTTGGCTCAGGTGTTTATTTTTATTGGAATTTTAATATTTTACCCTCATTTCCTTCAAAAAATCAATTTTACCCTCTGTACAAAAAATACTCACACTTAGGACCTTAAGGACAAAAATGTCCACATTGAAACCCATTAAAACTGCAATTTTTTAACCCAGGGCCATTTGACTATAAAATGATACAATATTTGCAAATAGGCATTCATTCTATCGGCAAGGCTTCAAATTTTACATTTTTACCATTTTTTACTAGATTGTGACATATTTTCAAATTTGGCTTATAAAAGAAATACTCGCTTTATTTGTGTTTTCTGCTTATGCATATTATAGTCTATGATAAAGTCAATTTGAAAAATAATGCAGCTATAATTGTGTGGGTATACTGGTAAGGATGTCAGAGTGTAGTTTGCAGGTGTTTACTGAAAATTTAATTTGTGTAATTAGTTTGAAAGAAATTATATCATACTGGCAATCAAAAATCCCACTGCATGTATGAGTCACACCCTTGGCAGGGTCATAGGGCCATGTGAAAACTATGAAAAAGGTCAAAGAAGGCTTTAAGGTTCTTCTTTTTGACCAAACACACATCTTAACCTTTGATTGCACTTTTTCACTTGTTATTGTTTTTGTACGGAGATAAAAGTTACGCTTGAATTTGAAGTAGACGTTCAGAAGCCCCTAAACACATTATTTTAGTTTTCACCACAAGAAAATACAGATTTTTTAGTCTGGTAGATTTTATACAAAGTTTGAGTTCACACAGGTGTCCTCACAGCCAAACCTATACATATGTGGTGCTTGAGGGGTTGATCATTTCATTGTTTGAAGAGACGTTACTCAGCAGAGGAAGCTCTGAAACTAGTGCTGCCCACTGACACTGAGCACATGGGTGCATTAGAAGCCGAGGATGTAAAGAAACCGATTTGTAAAGTGTTACAATTCTGAAAATGAATGAATGTTTGGTATCTATGGATAGAACAGATGCTGGTTAAAAAATTGACATCAGTGAAAGTGGAAAAAAATATTAATACATCATATTTCTATGACAGTTTTTTGGCATGGACATTTTTGTCCATTTTTAACCTAAGTGTTAGTTTTTTAAAAAAATTGACACTACATAAAAAATATAAATGCCTCAAAATTAATGTTGTTGTTCTTCATTGACCCACCCAAGAATCTAATAAGCAAAGAAAAAAAATTCTGCTTAGCATTTAGTTTATGAAAATTAACTACTATTTTTAATTTTTTCATAAAAAAACACCTATGGCATTATGTAAACAAACCAGCATTTAAAGGGTTAAAGTTCTTAAAATTAATGAATATTTGGTATCTATGGATAGAACAGATGCTGGTTAAAAAATTGACATCAGTGAAAGTGGAAAAAAATATTAATAAATCATATTTCTATGACAGTTTTTTGGCATGGACATTTTTGTCCATTTTTAACCTAAGTGTAACTTTTTTTTTTGAATGCACAAGGGCTAGAGAAACCATCGCTCATTTTCGGAAAAAAATACAACTGTATGCTTTATAAACACAAAATATCGTCTTGCATGTACTTCCACTTTCCGTATTCTTCAAAGTTTACGCTGTATGTCCTACGCCTTCCCTATTCAACTTACGGAAAAAAACAGAACTGGCGCCGCGTTCGTTCCGTAGGCCCCAAGTAGAATAGGTAGAATAGTTCTGTTTTTTTCCGTAAGTTGAATAGGGAAGGCGTAGGACATACAGCATAAGCTTTGAAGAATACAGAAAGCGGAAGCACGTTCAGGGCGATAATTTGTGTTTATAAAGTATATACAGTTGTATTTTTTTCAAAAATGATCAATTTTTTTTTCTCTAGATTAGACTCTTATTCCTCGTCTGGTATCATTTAAAGCTCTTTGAAGCTGCACTGAAACTGACATTTTGACCTTGAACCGTTTGGGCTCTAGTGAAGTCCACTATAAGGAGAAAAATCCTGGAATGATTTCATCAAAAACCTTCATTTCTTTTCAACTGAAGAAAGAAAGACATGAACATCTTGGATGACATGGGGGTGAGTAAAATTATTGGGAAAATTTTATTTAAAAGTGAACTAATCCTTTAAAGGTGCTAAAGAGGATCTTTTCGTCGACTGAGAAACCAAAGACTGTTAGTGAGTTTTTGAAATGAGTGCATGCATAAGAACAACCCCCCTCCTTCACAGCTCATTTCGAGGGAACGCCTCCAAAAATTTGTGCACGAGTATTGGAACACGAGTGTTTACCATCGGCATTCGCTGTGTCGTGTTCGTGGATTCATTATGTCGGACACACCGCAGGTAACTCATAATCTGCAGTTGTTACTCCTGTCTCCTGACAAAAACATTGCATGCGGCGCCTGTGGAGTGTGGAAAGTTACTGGAGCGCGCAGCCGTGCGCGTCTCTCACAAGGAACGTCACGGCAGTGATTGACAAGCCAGAGGGCCAATCGTTTACTCGATGATCGCGTAAACGATTGGCTGATGTTTTTAAGGCCCTACCTCGTGCACAGATGATGTATATTAATATTATTCCTTTCAGTGCACCTAATAAATAGTCTTTTATCAGTTAGTAAAGACAGTTTCAAGTAATATTGCAAAAATGTATAAAACAAAACATCCTCTTTAGCACCTTTAAGTACATTATAGAAATGTATCAAATGTAAAATAGCATAGCTTGAATTTTTTAATTGGCAAGGCTTAAAAATGCATGCAAATGATAAACGTTCATGATGACTCAGCACTGGTCCGATCGGGACAGTGACAGTTCGGTTAACAAGCGATCTCTCTTTCTCTCACATGTATGTGCGTGTGTGTGTGTGTGTGTGAGATAGCTAAACTTATTTTTTGCCTCTAACTCAATTACATTTTTTTTGTCACCTCTTGTGATATTTGGTCACATATGTGACTTGCATTGTAGAGTGTTGTAATATAAATTGCAGCATCATCTCTTTTTTCAGTGTTTGAAATAGTTCAGTAAAGGATTTTGTTTCTCTAAACCCTTCCTTTCTGAGAGCCTACACTCCTCTGATAGGTCAGATGGTCCAGTCTGTTGTGATTGGTCTGCTGCTTACAGCGCGTGTCTGAAATGAAACATCCATTACTATATCTGAACTTCAGCTCCGGAGGCTTCCTCAGCGCTTGGTACTCTGTTTTACTGCATCAGTTCAAGTCCTCATCCTTTGGAAGTGCATCAAAGTGGATTTGCTTTTGCAGCACTGAAAACAACGACATGTCGACAACACAAACCAAACATTCTCGGCTATAACTATAGTGTTTGAGGGTCAGAGTAGACGTTGTTCGTGGGCAGCCAATGAAGATCATGCAAATTTGTTACAAACCTACATAGTTTCAAGCAGGCAATTCAGAATTGATTCTTTATTTAGGGAGACAGTATCATGCACTTTGATCTTTGAAACTTTGCAGACCTTTTAAATTCAGAAATATATTACCCACTACATGAAAGGATATATGCGAAAAAGCATTAAAGGCACTATAAGGAAAATGAAAGCATGACAGCACTGACGTATATTCATCTCCTGGATATTAAGCAATGATACAAGAAAGTGTTTAACTGTCAAAAAATGACACAAAGGTTTCTATTTCTGCCTCACCTTACAGAGCTGTTAATGTTTCCTCTTCACCTCCCCACTCTTCCTCTTTCCTGAGGGTGGTGTGATAGGTGACGGGTCACCCTGTACAGAGGGAAGTGCACGGGATGGGCTTCTCTCAAATTGGGTTTCACGGCAGATGTTTCCTTAGATTATAAAATGTGAAAAGCACACTCACGTTTGTCTTTTGGCATAATAGCACCTAAGAACAAGTGAATCAATCTGAAACATTGTGTAAAATGAACATAGTCTGGTTAGGTGTAAGTACAAGTGTGCAAGTGTTTTCCGTTTCGCACATCCTGTTTCAGTGCATGAGGCACACCACATTTACAATCAAATTGTCAGCAACTGATCTGCATAATTGTCTTGATTTAGTCAGATTTACTGAATAGAAATTGCATTTGTAACTTGCATCAAGCCCTAGACATGTTTTTCTAACAATGGGGGAGAAGTTATTATTATATGTTTATTCATATAGCCTAAATTGCAAAAGATTTAGTTGATAATCTGCGTTTTCACAGTTCATTGTTCAATGTTCATCATTTGGCAAAGATAAAAAGCTGAGCTGGGTCACAGTGCAGGACTGTCACACTTGCACTGTGAGTTTTGCCATCTGTCAATATGACCACTTGCGTGAATATATGCTAGTCACATGGTGTATGAAGCAGGCCTTCTACCAAACATGTATCACAGCGTGTTTCATAGAAATGAAATGAATTGTTGTGTTCAATGTGTTTGTTTTTTCAGGCCAGTGACAAGAAGGCAGATACAGACATCTTTAGAAAGTTCCCAAGAAAAGCGTCTATCCTTAATATGCCAATCATCACCACACTGTATTACTCCTGCTTTTACCATTACGGAGAGTCAGAGGTACAAGCTCATATTTATAAATATAAAAATGTATATAAAATAGTACTGTAATATAATATATTCTTACAATATACATTACTGATGGTTAGTTTTGAAAGAAGTCTCTTATGTTCACTAGGGTGAGGGTGAAAATTACAGTAATACATAAAGTAATATTGTAAAATATTAGTAATTTATTCCTGCGATCAAATTTTTAGCATCATTACTCCAGTCTTCAGTATCACATGATCCTTCAGAAATCATTCTAATATGATGATTTGCTGCTCAAGAATCTTTTCTTATTATTATATTGTAAAACAGTTGTGCTGATTAATATTTCTGGAAACCATAATATTGTTTTTCAAGATTATTTGATGAATAGAAAGTTCAAAAGAACAGCATTTATTTGAAAAAGAAGTCTTTTGTAACATTATAAATGTTTTTATAGTTACTTTTGTTCAATGTAATGTGTCCTTGAAAAATGAAAGTAATAATTTTATAAAAAAGAAACACGAAATTGCATTCAAATTCAGATTCCATTCAGAATTTGAATCCATTCTTCAAACTTCCTTTCAGTTTGTCTTATTCATTGACTGATTCAAGTTAGCAGGTTAACTTTAAATGGTAACAATGGTTTACAATACGGTTCATTTGTTAAACATTAGTTAATGGATTAACTAACATGAACTAACAATGAGCAATACATTTGTTACTGTATTTACTAATCTTCGTTAGTGTTAGTTAATGAGAATACAGTTGTTCATTCTTTGTTCATGTTAGTTCACAGTGCATTAACTAATGTTAACAAGCTTTTAATAATGTATTAGTAAATGTTGAAATTAACATTAACAAAGATTAATAAATGCTGTATAAGTGCAGTTCATTATTAGTTCATGTTAACTAATGTAGTTAACTAATGTTAACTAATGAACCGTATTGTAAAGTGTTACCCTTTAAATATTAATTTTCCATGACTTTAGAGAGTTTTCAGATAAGTCAACAATTAAAAAATAATAATATATTGTTTATTAATCTAAAACCTAACAAGCCTCATTTTGTGATGCAGTTTTTCCTTGAAAAGTGCTTTATTTTTGAAATGCATGATACCTGGTTTAATATTTAAACATTTTAGTGTTGTTTAATTCCAGATACTTTTGAGGCCACTGGATTTCAATATTTTTTCTTCTTCTTCTACAGGGAACTTTTAGCAGCCCTTCAAACATTAGAAAAACCTTCCGGGTAAGATAAACAGTTGGTATGTTCATGTATGATAATATATTTTTAGTGTAGTTTTTATATTCATCTACAAACACCTACACCTTAAAGTCCCCCTTTAGTCGATAATTTTATCCCTTAAAACTCATCTTTGCTCATCAAAATTACATATTTACATGTTTTTTCCTGTAAAAAAAAAAAAAAAAACCTTCATGCCTTAAAATAGCTTGAATGTAACTCTTCACCCTTGCTTCATTTAGTCATGCATGTGCAAATTAGCCCCTCCTCCACTCACTCACACCAGCTCAGAGATCCACAGTTAACTTTACTGTAGTGAACGCTTGAAATACTGGTTTAATTCAGCCATATACTGTATGTTTGAACCAGAAGCTGATTCAGTAGAAATGGAAGAGTGAATTGCCCGCCCACACACTGACATGATTGGTTACAAGGTAGTTTGTGACGTCAGAAACACCGGCGATTTCAAACTGGGTTTTGATGAGACTGTCTTTGGTTCACTGCAGTTAAATACTCAGCAATGGTGTTGACTTATGAATTTTGCTCAAATTTGTCTTAAAGGGATAGTTCACCAAAAAAATGAAAATTCTGTCATCATTTACTCACCTTCAAGTTATTCCAAACCTGTATAAATATATTTGTTCTGTTAAAAATGAAGGGAGATATTTTAAAGAAAGCTTGTAACCTAGCCACTTTGGGCCACCATTGACTTCCATAGTATTTTCAGTGGTGGCCCAAAGCTGCCTTGTTACAAACTTTCTTCAAAATGTCTTCCTTTGCATTCAGCGCTACAAATAAATGTATACAGGTTTGCAATAACCTGAGTGTGAGTAAATGATGACAGAATTTTCATTTTGGGGTGAACTATCCCTTTAAAGCATATAAAAACACCACATAGACATATAAACATCATTAAAGGTGCCCTAGAATGTTTTTTTCACAAGATGTAATATAAGTCTAAGGTGTCCCCTGAATGTGTCTGTGAAGTTTCAGCTCAAAATACCCCATAGATTTTTTTTAATTCATTTTTGTATCTGCCTATTTTGGGGCATCATTAAATATGCGTCGATTCAGGCTGCGGCCCCTTTAAATCTCGCGCTCCCCGCCCACGGGGCTCGCGACTATAAAACAGTGCATAAACAAAGTTCACACAGCTAATATAACCCTCAAAATGGATCTTTACAAGATGTTCATCATGCATACTGCATGCATGTATCAGATCATGTGAGTACAGTATTTATTTGGATGTTTACATTTGATTCTGAATGAGTTTGATAGTGCTCTGTGGCTAAAGCTAACATTACACACTGTTGGAGAGATTTATAAAGAATGAAGTTGTGTTTATGAATTATACAGACTGCAAGTGTTTAATAATGAAAATAGCGATGACTCAGTGAATATAGTAATAAACGATTAACCACATTTAACAGTACATTAGCAATATGCTAACAAAACATTTAGAAAGACAATTTACAAATATCACTAAAAATATCATGATATCATGGATCATGTCAGTTATTATTGCTCCATCTGCCATTTTTCGCTATTGTTCTTGCTTGCTTACCTAGTCTGATGATTCAGCTGTGCACAGATCCAGACGTTAATACTGGCTGCCCTTGTGTAATGCCTTGAACATGGGCTGGCATATGCAAATATTGGGGGCGTACATATTAATGATCCCGACTGTTACGTAACAGTCAGTGTTATGTTGAGATTTGTCTGTTCTTCGGAGGTCTTTTAAACAAATGATATTTATATAAGAAGGAGGAAACAATGGAGTTTGAGACTCTCTGTATGTCATTTCCATGTACTGAACTCTTGTTATTCAACTATGCCGAAGTAAATTCAATTTTCAATTC